>NC_065450.1:225934758-226234758 GCF_917563875.1 Diabrotica virgifera virgifera | reverse complement strand
AAGTGTTTGCATTTGGCAAATATTGTTTTTTGAATATATAATTTTAATGAAGAATTCGTGTTGATGGTTGTTGTGAGATTATGGGTGTAATCGCTATAGTTAATAGTCATTGAGCTGTAACTGACAGCTCCGTTTACAATGAATTAGCAGCAATTTAGGAGAGGCAGATGTAAAGAAATGACAGTTACCCTATTCTAAATAATACTTAGGTATAATGCTAATAATAATTATAGACAAGTTCTTTATAACCTTTGTCATAGTGCAAAATGAAAAACCAATATATTGCAATGATAATATACAAGATATTAAAATTTTTATTTTCTTCTTCTTGGGCTTTTTCCCATTATGAGTTTGCTGTTTTCTTCCTGCACAGCACTCTTTTCTCCAAGTCATCTTTTCTGAGGTCTATCTATCCTATCATAGCAGTTCCTGTGTATGTTTTCTATCTCATGGCAGGTATTCCTCTCCATCTTCTTTCTGCGGAGTCCCAGTCCAGTATTCTTTTCGCTTACCTGTTCTCTGCCATGCTTTTTACATGTATGTACCACTGCAGGGCTCTATTTTCCAACTTTTCTGTAATTGAGCATTATACTTCCATTCTGTTCTAGATTTCCTCTGTTCTTATTTTATCTTCTCTCCTCAGGATTTAATGAAACATTCGTTGACAGGTGTTGAGGTATGACTGACAGCTCAGTTCATAATGAATTAGCAACAATTTAGATGAGGCACATGGAACGAAATGACAGTTACCCTATTCCAGTGGTCGGCAAACTTATTAGCCAAAGAGCCTAATATGAACATTATAAAAATTTAAAAAAATTGGGAGCCAAATCTGCTTGTTCAGTGAACTTTTATTACACTAAATAAGTAGTACACTAAATAAAACTAGAGTCTAGCCTAGCCAGTTAAGATACTGAAAAATTGCCCCAGCGATATTCCAAAAATACAAATACCATTTTGTTTTACATCAAAAAGTATTCGACTAAAAAAATTTTTAGACCCCTAGCCCTACCCATAACCTCCCAAAAAATTTAAACGTGTTTTTTTTTTTTGGCGATATCTTCGTTTCAAATCATCATGGAAAGTTCAATTTTCTTTCGTTTTGTAGGGTTTTTATTTTCTACAACATTGTATTTTTTACAAAATTGTTGGCGAAAATTTAATTTTTTTGAAAGTTTGATATGTAGAACCGAAAATGATCATGTCTTCCATCTCCAAGATCACATTTTTCTTTTCCAATATTTCCAATTCAAGACAAATACTTGTATGTTAGAATTTAGAGCGCCATACTTCCTTGTTTTTTTTCAATCCAGCAATTGTATTTCAAAGCTACCAATGTCAATTTCAAAAGGAGAAAATTTTTATTAAATACATTCTAATTTATCAAAATAAGATGTAATTTTTTCCTGCCAAGTTTTTTGTTAATAAAAAAATTATTGTGATTTCTGTAGATATTTGTGCCAGAGCCACACTTAATGAACCAAAGAGCCACATGCGGCTCCAGAGCCACCATGGGGAGCCACACGTTGCTGACCACTGCCCTATTCTAAACAATACATCGAAAAAATCTTTAAACACTTTTTTATAGTGCAAAATGAAAAACCAATATTTTACAATAATTAAAGGAGATGTTAAAAGTTGTATTTTATACTTCTTCGGTTTTTTCCCATTATGAGTTCGCTGTTTTCGTCCTCCACAGCACTCTCCCAATCACCTTCTCTGAGGTCTCTATATTCTATTCTATTAGCATTTCCTATGTACATTTTTCATCTAATGGCAGGTCTTCCTCTTCATCTTCTTCTTTGTGGGCCCCAGTCCAATATTCTTTTCGACCACCTGTGCTCTAGCATTCTTTGTACATGCCCGTACCACTGCAGGGCTCTGTTAGCTAACTTTTTTTGTAATTGAGCATTCTACTTCCATTCTGTTTCATATTTCCTCTGTTCTATCTTTTCAGGTGATTTGTAAACATCTTCTCATCAAGTCCAATTCAACTGTTCTTATTATTTATTTCGTGTTGTTGTTGTGATTGGTCATACTTCCGCTCCATATAGGGTAATATTCAGCACTATGCTTTGGAAGTTATTTTTTTTTGTTTTCCTTGGTCAGAGTGTTGTTGCATATCACTCCATGAAGTGCTTTCGTGGATTGTTTTCCCATGCTATTTTCATTTCTATATCTTTCATACAAGTACCATTTCTGCGTATCTTTGACCCTAAATACTTCATGTCTTACAAATCTTGATGGTCTCTTCTAAACTTGAGTTCAAATCTGCAATCTCAGATCCAATACATAAGTATTTGGTCTTATACATATTTATTGTGAGTCCCCATAGCTCATACTCTTCCTTTAATTTCCTTATCATATGTTCCATGTGCTTCTTGGATTGTGCAAAAAATAACTTGGTCATCTACGAAAATTAGTGAATGTATCAGTAGAATCTCGATTATCTGTCTTTCCATTAACTGTCACCTCTGTTAACCGTCAGGGTCCGTACATAAGTTGTATTGCCTACATAAGCAAAAATTGAGTTATCAATTCATTTTGTTTGAGCATTGCGATAAGTCAAACGAATCGTTAATTTGTGATAAGTAGGCAAACGGCTATTGATTACTGACAGATGACCGATGGAATGGCAATGGAGATGAAACAGATTGAGAAGCTGACACAGACTTGGAATTTACATAAAGAAACTAGAAAAGCTGCATCACAAATGCAACAATTCATCAAGTGGTATTCTCGAGTAAGTAATTGAGATGAAGAAGCCAATAAAGTAGATTGTATGATCTTACACCGATTGAGAAATTCAGCCGTTGCAAAATGTGAAGCAACAGTAAAACAAACAAAGATTTCCATTGAATTTTATCCAAATTGATTTGACTGTACAGACACAAATACCTCTTATACTTTTAAACAAAACATATTGCGGTTCGTTAAACTCAGACACAACTGGCTAGTGATTTCAGTAAGTAATTTTGCCAATTTGGTAAAATTGGCAAAAAAAAATAATTACTAAATAGTTAATAATTACTAAATAATTAGTTATTTTGCCAATTTTAACAAAATTGGCCAAAAACAAAAAAAATTACCTACTAAAATCACTAGCCAGTTGTGTCTGAGTTTAGCGAACCGACATACAAATAAAATTTGAGAGTTGTTTATTTATTTATTTTATTTTACGGGCAAGCCCAATTCTACAAAAATACATAGTGTACAGAAAAAAAAACAATAACATAATATAATATAAAAAACAGACATACAGAAATATAAATATAATATTAGAAGTAAATATGTACTATGAAATAATATCATAAAACCAAGTTAACAAATTACAGACGCTTCACTCAAATATTGATCCCATGTAAATTTCTTTTAAAACGACTGATGGAGTTGTCGAACAGTTGTAAATTGTAAAGGGAGTTTGCTAAATTCAAGACTCTGGGTATGAACGAAAAAAGTGAATAATTAAACCTGTGGAATGGTACATAAAATGTTCGCACTTGTCTAGTGGTGCGAGGTGGTACAAACAGTGCGATCTTATTAAGTAGTTGAGAACAACTGCATATACCATTTAAGATCTTGAATAATAGCAAAAGGTCCCTTTGTTTTCTCCTGCTTGCAAGAGAAGGGACCTGCAGTTGATGCTGCCATACAGCGTAATCTTGATAGGTATGAAGCTTAAAAGCAATGTAACGGAAGAAACTATTTTGGACTTGTTCAAGTTTCCTAATGTAGACCAAGTAGTGTGGGGACCACACTGAAGAACAATACTCGAGGTGAGACCTGATCAAAGAGAAGTAAAGAACTCTAATACTGGATATGTTTGTAAAATCACGAGTTGTTCTTTTTACAAAACCCAGCATTTTCATAGATGTTTGAATGACATTGATGATGTGAGTATTGAAACAAAGAGAGTTTTCCAGTGTAATCCCCAAGTCCTTGATTTTATTAACAGTGTTGAGCAATTGGCCATCAATGTAATAGTTTGATAATATTGGGTGGTGAATTAATGTAATAGTTTGATAATATTGGTGTACTATGAATTTTAAATTTTTTTTGTATAATGTTCTGTTAACCGTCTTTTCGATTATCCATCATACCCTTGGTCCGGTGCCCTGACGGATAATCAAGGTTGCACTGTATATTCTCTTGTATTGGTACCAATGCCCATTGTTCCACATTTTCTATTCCATTTTTGAGGCCTTTTGCTGTGATGATTGTTTTTGTTGTTTCATTGCCTAACTTTATTTGGACCTGTGTTTTTTATACAGTCTTTGTATTATATTTATCAATTTCTCTCTAACAAGCATTCTTCTTTTTACTTCGCACAGTTGTTTCCAGGGTACGCTATCATATGCTTTCTTCAAGTCAATAAAGGTCATATAATATTATGTGTTTTAATATTTTTATCTTCTTATCTCATGATGAATATATTATCTAGACATGATCTGGCTTTTAAGAATCCGGCTGTTCTTTGCTAAATAACTTCTCTACCTTTTTATTTTTGATTCGTTTAGTTTGATTCGTTGCACTTATCTTGTCTGCTGTACAATGATTTCTTATTTAACATACAATTTTTATTTATCATCAACTTAATTTTGACATTAATATATGAAAGATATAAATATTTCGAGCGATATTTTGGGCAAAATAGACATTGGTCTAGTGTGTGATATCATTTATTTTATCTCTAGTGCAGAATGATAAGTAATAATGAGACAGTTTCTCTAAATAAACATTACCAATAACAATTCATACGAATCTTACACTGATTTAATAATTCAACTTCACTGGTGTATTTGTTAGTATCTTGCGGTTTTGTATGTATATAAATATATGTATAGATTGTTAGTCAAAAGGTAGTAGTCAAAAATAGTTAATAAACACACAATGATAGATAAAATAAAAATATACTCAACATACAAGGGCAGTAAAAGAAAAATCAAGGTAGATTTTGAAGACTAACCACTCAAAACATGTAGTAGGACAGCAAGAACATCACAAAAACCTCCCAATAAGTAGAGACATAATATAAAGATTGCTCGAATCAATGCAGTGTATGAGAATTAATACGAGGGTTACAAAGGATAGTGCCTAAGAAAAGAACAGGAAAAGGAGAGATTCGGCATGCTAAAACAAGAAAACCTTATCTGAAAGAAAAATATAAATTAATATACTATTAAAAAAAAACCAAGAAATTCAACAGAAATTAACAGATGTTCAAAAGAATATAGAGTGCAGAATTCAGATCTATGATCAAAATGTATAAAGTAAGTACCACTACTACAGAGAAGTCCCATTTTTTATTGAAAAAAATCTTAAAAAATTATGTTAAACCATTAAGAAAAATGTTAAACCATTAAGAAAAATGTTAAACCATGCTCCAAGTTTTTTTAATTTTGGAAGAAGAGTTCTTTGATGAATTTTTCAATAAAATCGGATCCCTCTAGTAGTGGTACTTTATAGTTTTTTGACCATATCTCTGAACATTGCTTTGTAAGCTAAAGGTGATCAGCTAGAAATTAAATATTTTTACCCACTTCAGAAATACTTTTCTTTCCCATTCATTCATTTGTATAAGTGTGTACAAAAACATATCAGTCTTTTTCAAATATTTAACAGCTCTTAAAGCATATAAATTTTTGTATGGCAGTATAAATAACATAACCATAACATACTTATCTATATACCTTTCACAAGGCTAACCTTATATCAGTCAGTTTAGTTTTGTATTTGTTAATTAAACTTTTTGTTTATCACTGTTTTGGCGATAAGTTGCTTGTATAAGTATATAAAATTATTTTTTTCATTCCTGTTATTGTATCTTTTGAAAGTTGTTGATAAACATCATTTCATATAATTCAACAAACAATATTCGTTTCCTGTATAATTTTGGGCCCATGATGTACAGTTTTATGATTATGTATAATGTTTTTGTAGTTAACTTAAAAAGTAGGAAAAATCTTATCATCATCATCAACAGCTATTCCATCCTTCCTTAATTTTGTCCATTTATTTCTGTTCAATGTTTTTTGCATCCATTTGTGAACGGCCATTCACTTGATGTCATCTGTCTATCAGCTTTAATGTCTGCTTCTACCTGTCTTTGGCCGCCATTCAACAATTCGCCTTATCCAACTATTGTCTTCCATTCTTCCTATGTGTCCTGGTCCTGCATAGTTCTATTTTAACATGGCAATCTTCTGGATTACATCTGATACTTTTGATTGTCTTTGTCGTCTTATTTCATCATTGAATTTGTGATCGCTGATTTTTAATGTTGCATTTTCCATTCAGTAGCTCTCCTCTCAGGAGTCACTTGAAGTTTTTGTACTATACTGTTGTTAAAAGTCCATGTTTCAATTCCTTATGTCAGAACCTTCAATACTTACTGATCGAAAGTTTTTGCCTTTAAACTATAGGAAAAATCTGCTGTTACCAAAATATATCTTATGATATATTTGTATTTTAGTCTTTTTTTATAAAGAAGCTTCCTAAATAATTAATTTTCTGAAAAAAAAATCTCATAGAAAAATTGTTTCCTGTGACAAAAATGTAGGTACTTTTTGAATCTACGGAAAAAGCAATCCTACACAATTAAATATATTTAACTTTTGTGCAGCTGTTATGTTTTGAAAACAAAACTTTCATCAATTTTGGCATTTTATCAAGTTTTTTGTGTTTATAAGATCTATGTAGTTTTGAATTTATGACTTTAAAGAGACAGCGAAGCAAATCTTTCTTGTTTGGCTTACTTTTTATATTTTTAACTTGAAATTGTTTGTAAGAGTCATTTCAAGTTTTGGTTTTATCGGTTTTATATAATAAAGTAATATGTACTTAATATTTTTGAAATATGGTATCCTGTCAAAATAGCCCTGTCGAAAAAGTTCCGACAAAATAGCCTGCAGACAAAATAGCCGCGAAACCATAGCTCGCCCAGAAAATAGCCCTGACAAAATAGTCGCGACAAAAAAGCTCCCTTCAGAAATCATCATGAAATAATCCCTTAAAAATATATTTTTTTCGGAAATGGTAATTATCTTCTATTCAGATGTTTATCTTAACCACATTAAAAAAATGGTCTTTTCAGAGGTGTCTGTGTCTTCTCTTAGGTCAAGTTCTTACAATGCGTTCTGTTATCTAAAGGATTTGATAAAAAATTAGGCTTAAGTTAAACGCGATTATATTTTATAGCAAATTTTTATCATATTCGAATTAATATACTGAACCTTTTAATTTTTATATTCAAACATTATCTAATTATTATTTAGTATTGTTTTACTAATTTTTTGGGATATGTTGTAATAATGTTTTGGACGAGAATGTATTAAATTCTTGATGTTATGATAAAATAAATGGTACTCCATTAAAAAGTAAAATTTTTATTGGGGGTGTTTTTGCCGGGGCTGTTTTAGCCAGGGATATCCTGGCCGGGGCTATTTTGTGTGTGATTTATTTTGTGAGGGCTATTTTGTTTACGGGCTATTTTGTCGAGGCTATTTTGTTCGGGCTTTTTTGACGGGGCTGTTTTGACTGGGCCGTTTTAATGGGTCACGTTTAAGTACACATACTTAGAATCCATAGTAACTAAAATGTAGAAGAAAGTTGAAATTAAAAGAAATATGAAATATTATGTATCATTCATCATAGTGTGTGTTAAAAAAATGTTGTGCTATTTTCTCTTTTTTATGTACTTTTAATTTTATGGATGATTTGTGAAGGCTGCACTCTAGTTTGCTAGATCTTTTTCAATTAATTTGCAGAAAATGACAAAGTTTCAAATCATCCTGCTGTCCTTGCTGAGCTATATCATGGCTTTTCTGTTTCTTGTCAAATTAAATCATTGAGACAAATTATCTCAACATACCTAAGTACAGGACAGCATGATGATTTTGAAAAGAAGAGTTCTATGTTTATATCATTCCTGTTTCTAGGTAATTTAGAATTTGTTTCTAAAATTCGTTTCTTTATTTACAAAGCCTAACCGGACTTGAAGGCCTAGGGCTAAAATTCAGTTATTTTAATACTTCTTATATATTATAAAACTTGCCAGTGGGGTGGCTTCTTCTCCAATCATGCTCCTTGCCTACTAAATTGTTTTACTATTCTCTTCCATTCATCCCTATTTTGTTGCTCTTTTTTCCCAATCATGAATTTGACAATTTTTTTGAATTAAATTAAATGAGGCAAAAAGAAGAATGTATGTAATTTATTCAATTTGAAATACATTTTACTGTTGTCCAAAAACAGGAAAAAAATGTAATTTGAAAAATAAACATTGCTTTTAACTTAAATTAAATTTTCAAACTGCTAAGAGGCAGGTAGGTGGCAGTTTTAATATTGAATTTAAGCGGAAAACAATAGGTATTTATCAAATAAACATTGTTTTCTGTTTTCAGACAAGAGTAAAATGTATTTCGAATTAAATAAAGTATATACATTCTTCAGCTTGTCTCAATTAATTTAATTAAAAATGATCCAATTCTAATTAATTTAATTTTTTCTGGGCATCCTCTATAATTAATTATGTTAATGTTTATATTAGTGAATATAGCGTTGAATAACCTTTCGAATGAGCTATCGCACGACCCCTATTCTTATTAAAAAAAATAATCGATTACGTCATCACGCCCAGATGGATGACGTCACTAGTATGATATATTTGCCAAAAAATTATAATTTAAAAATAAAAATCGACCTGTTTCGGGATTTATCTCCAGAGTCGCCCATTCTCGAGAAAATGAATTTATTCCAATTCAAACGTCCTCACTGTACAGTTAAGTCCACGAGTCTTTACCCGTGCGTCATTAATACCTGTCGAGATAAAACACATACTTTTTATCTAGCATCATTCTCTTCCACGCATGAAACTAAGGACAAACCAGCTGCCGCCTGTTATTAACGACGTTCTACACCTTCGGCAAAGAATTAAGGATTTGCATGAAATTTTAGTATGTTATAGTTTACTTAAAAAAACTAAGACATGATTTTTTAAAAATTGTTTTACCGTGCCGTTTAATTACTATTTAAGGGTCAAAGTTAAGTTTTAACATGGGCTCTTATGGGGATTCTTAAAAAGTTAATAACTTTTGACCCAAATTTACGATTTTTAATTATTTGTGCTTAAATGAAAGGTTTTTTTGTAAGGAATAACATATTAAAAAATGAGGATTGTTTACCGTACCATTTATTTTATTATAATTAATTCCGTAATTTCCGTAATTTATTATAATTTATTTTTATAAAGTATTCAATACTGAAACATATAGTTGGAGTATTCTGCTATAAATGCATTGTTACCAACTTTCGCTTGCATATAAGTTTCCCCCCCCCCCTTTCCTCTGAGAGGCATACCTCGGAACGAAAGTGTAGAACGTCGTTAAGTAAAAAACACATGTTATTTTTATGAACGATCTAGACTCAGTGCATTGAAAAGAGATGGTACAAAGAAAGACGATTGGGGATGTTTTCATATATTTTAAGTACAATTTCTGACGTTTTGGTTTGTTTACTTTTGTGGCTGTCAGTTTGTTTAATTTTTTGCTGTTTTTTTGTCGAATTTTTGCATTTTGAAGTTTTTTATAGTATGCAAACAGTTGTTTTCACAACTAATTTTATATTGGAGTTAGAAATTTCATGATAAGTTGTTATTTTACGATAAATTTTGACAATGTACAAAGCTATCCTCATTCTTGACTCAGTTAAGGGATGCTTGTGCTTAATGTTCCGCCAAAGTGAATACCTAAAATAACAAAAAGAAAATATGTTGTTGAATTTTTTTATAAATTGTTTATTTATTTAGTAATCAATGATAATAAAATAATTTATTAAGCTGTAATTATGCACAAAAATTTTAAAGCAATACTTACATTTGACATTTTATTTATTTGATAACGTCAGATTTTATACTATAACCCGTGATCGGAATAATACCCACTTTCTTCAACTTGCTGTTGCCTTTAGTAAATTTCCGACTTATTTCGTATGCTTTAAATGATGACGCACGGGTAATGACTCAGGGACTCAACTGTATGTGTTTTTATTGTATACCATAATATGGCATATTATGCTAAATCAAATCTATGATTTTTGTTAAAACTTTTACTGGTAATTTTGCATATAAATCCTTTCATCCAGACAAAAACCGATTGAATAAAAACATTTAGTTACAGTTCAACGAAACCGCGGTAGTCATTTCCTTATAAAAATACTCGAGTCATTGGCCGAATTGGTTAGACACTAATTTGAATCGAACATTACTCAAGACATAATAACTAGAACTAACGTTCTCGAAACTTTCTCCGGTAAAAATCGATTTTTTTCGAGCCCGACCAAAATAACGCGAATCAACCGTGACTGTTGCTTTGATTTTAAGGTTGGTTCTAGATTATGTTTGTGATATATGAATTCGATTAAAAGCTAAAGCGAGTTTAAGTATGGTTAATAATCATAGACAATTAAACAGATTCTGACTAGCTCATATGAATTCAATCTGTCATTAGGTAAATATGTTGTTTATTGATTTTCGACAAGCATATGACACAAAATAAAATATTTTGACTTTTCGGACAAAATATGTAATACGATTAACTAATCTGGTTGCACCAATAATACTCCAGGGTAATAAGCTGTAAATAGACCATGTTCGGGGACACTCAAAGATACAGGTAGCTGACTAATTTTTTTAGTTATTGTAGACCTATAGGAAGAAAACCTACCTGTTTCCTTCCTATTCTTTCGATTTTTTGCACCCCATTCAAAAGCTAAATCGTTGACATAAAATTACAAAATTAAATTTTTTAGAACATTAAAGAACCTTCAAAATGCCGATTTTTGAAAGATAAAAAGTTAATGTGTTGCTACGCAAACTGTAAAATGAGTGAAAATCGTTATTTGTTAATAACTTTTACTAAAACTACTTTAGAACTTTAGTTAGTGTTTCACCCAAAGTTGGGTATTGGGGTACTTAACAAACCCTCAAAATTTGAGACCGATCCATTAATTAGTTTAAGAGTTATTTTAATTGTTTATCCCAGAGACCTTTATTTTGAAATAACAGAAGACAGAAAATAATAAAGATAAGACAATTCTGCGTATACCAAATGAAAGTGGAAAACTGATGCTATCAAAATGTACTAAAAAAGATAAAAAATTATCTAATATAGTCAAAAATCCTAATGCCAAATTTGTGAAAATTTTTAGTTTATAAACATTTAGAATAACTTTAAAAATATTGTCCGTAGAAAAAATCATTTTACGTATTAGAAAAGCTGGTATTTCACACGAATTTTTAAAAATGTAGTTCAATTGGGGACTAGTCGTGGTAAGTGAAGGAGGAGCTGGGAGCCGACAAATGCACGAGTTCAAAATCTAAAAAAGGCAACTTAAAACTACTATCATTTTCTATATCTCGGGATCTACTGAATATATTTTGATCGTTCTTTTTTTAATTTGCTTGTAATTTTTCTGTACATTACAAATATGCAATTTGTCTAGACATTTATTAATTAATAAACAGTCTTAATTTGTTTAAACAATTTTCGGAAAAATAATTTTTTCCCAAAAATCCATGATTAAAATCCATCATATTATCGTTACTAATCATAGAAATAGTTAAGGTATACTTTAATAAATAAATTATCTTAAATAAATAATTATCTAGTAAAAATCATTTATTTATTAAAGTGTACTTTAACTTTTTCCATGATCATTAAGGATACTATGATTAAAAAAATAGATTTTTGTAAATATATTTTTTCAAGAATTGTTTAAACAAATTAGACTGTTTATTAATTAATAAATTTATAAACAAATTGCATATTTGTAATGTACGTAGAAATTACATATAAATTAAAAAAAGAAAGATCAAAATCCATTGAGTTGATCCGGAGATACAGAAAATTATATTCGTTTGAAATTGCTTTTTCGGTATTTTAACTCGGTGGATTTGTAGGTTCCCCCTAGTAATCGTTTGAACTACGTTTTTGAAAAATCGTAGAGGGTGCTGTAAAGGTACAATGTTTATGCAAATTTTTTAAGAAAAAATATCTACAAATCCCATTCTTTAAAATGGCATTAATGAGATTCCTTAATTATTATAAACAAATTAGCCGTGAATTAAAAAAAAACATATGGCTAACTTTGTCCCAAATGAACATAGGCTAAATATTTTTGTTTGAAAATTCGTGTTAAAATACTATCTTTTCGAATATATAAAAAGATTGTTTCTACGGACAACATTGTTAAAGTTATTCCAAATGTTTATAAACTACAAAATTTCAACAATTTGTCATTAGGATTTATGATTTTTTAATTGTTTCTGTGAGTTCTGTGTGTTTACTCGATCAAACGCTTTTTCGTAGTCGATAAAACAGAGAAACGCGTATTTTCGCTGATCTCGGCATTTTTGTAGTAATATCTGGGGGCCTCCAAATAATACTTCCCTCGTACCAAGCCCCATACGAAATCCAAATTGATTGTCACTCAGGTTTCTCTCACATTTCTGTATATACGTTGATGTACAATTTTGAGTAAAATTTTCAGAAAGTGGCTCATCAGGCTAATTAATCTGAACTGTGAGCATATACAGGGTGGTTCATCTTATTCGCCTCGGTCTCTGTACGGAAAACCACTTGATATTTTAAACAAGTTTCTTCACAGAAATATACAGGGCCTTTAATACTACAACCTAAAATAATGTGAATTATACAGGGTGTTCCAAAAAAGAGTGGTATATCAAAGTTATATTTTTTCTTATGGAATGCCCTATATCTGATGACATTATTGAATTGACCTTAAAAAATAAGCTATACTTTCATAAGGGTTCCCTATACCTAAATACAGGGTGTTTTGATTTATTTCGATTTTTATAAAAATGTAAGGTTTTAGAAAAAAATAAATATCTACGAATCTAAGAAGCAGTAACAAATTCTTTCTTGGATCTTAATAATAGACTATTTAGCATACTTAAACATATGCTTATTGCAACAAGATTTCTTAGAGGGTGGTCAAAATATGAGATTGTTCTATTAACAAATTCAAGCTGTAATAACTTACTTATTTTAAATGGAACACCCTGTATCTTACTAGTCTATCGCGTAGAAAATTTACTTAGTTTTCAATTTGTATTAGGGTTTCCTATAAATATCTTTTTACAGGGTGGTCAAAAAATTAGATTTTTCTATTAACAAATTCAAGCTGTAATAACTTACTTATTTTAAATGGAACACCCTGTATCTTACTAGTCTATCGAGTAGAAAATTTACTTAGCTTTCAATTCTTATTAGGGTTTCCTATACCTATCTCCCTTCATTTTTGAAATATTTAAAGATTTCCTAATTTGTAAGCTTTAAAAATTAGAATTAAGTACCTATGTCGTGGTTATGTACAACACATCACCAACACCGGTAATATACTTAAATATCTTAGTCAAGATAGTTTCATTAATAAAATTCACATTTTTATCATTTAATCACACAGAGTGTTCTTATTTTAAATGACATACTCGATATTCTATTCTTTATAATGGAAGATATTTAAAATCTCTTCAATTCCATGTTAACATTCTCAATACACATGTTATTCTGTAAATATAAATTCCCATGTTATTCTGTAAATACCCATTTTTACATATGTTTGTACAATAGGCTCGTTTTCGTCAAAGTAGCCATTGCATTTAATTGTTTGTAATTGCGATTTAAAGATTCAAACAAAAAGTGGCGTTCTTAAATTTACTTAGTAACCGTTGGGTTAAGATATGGAAAATACTTATACGGAATAAAATATAATTTAAATATCTTCCAGAATACGGCATCTAATATAGGGTATGCAGTTTAAAATAAACATATTATTCAATTTCACATGTAGGCCAAAATCAACTAAAATAGTACAACACTCTGTGTGATTACATGATACTAACAATGAAAATTTTATTAATGACAGTATCTTGTCTAAGTATATTGCCGGTGTTGGTGATGTGTTGTACATAAACACGACATACGTACTTATGTAATTCTAATTTTTAAAGCTTACAAATTAGGAAATCTTTAAATATTTAAAAAATGAAGGGAGATAGGTATAGGAAACCCTAATAAGAATTGAAAGCTAAGTAAATTTTCTACTCGATAGACTAGTAAGCTACAGGGTGTTCCATTTAAAATAAGTAAGTTATTACAGCTTGAATTTGTTAATAGAACAATCTAATATTTTGACCACCCTGTAAAAAGATAGGTATAGGAAACCCTAATACAAATTGAAAACTAAGTAAATTTTCTACGCGATAGACTAGTAAGATACAGGGTGTTCCATTTAAAATAAGTAAGTTATTACAGCTTGAATTTGTTAATAGAACAATCTCATATTTTGACCACCCTGTAAGAAATTTTGTTGCAATAAGCATCTGTTTAAGTATGCTAAATAGTCTATTATTAAGATCCAAGAAAGAATTTGTTACTGCTTCTTAGATTCGTAGATATTTATTTATTTTTTTCTAAAACCTTACATTTTTATAAAAATCGAAATAAATCAAAACACCCTGTATTTAGGTATAGGGAACACTTATGAAAGTATAGCTTATTTTTTAAGGTCAATTCAATAATGTCATCAGATATAGGGCATTCCATAAAAAAAATTATAACTTTGATATACCACTCTTTTTTGGAACACCCTGTATAATTCACATTATTTTTAGGTTGTAGTATTAAAGGCCCTGTATATTTCTGTGAAGAAATTTTTTTAAAATATCAAGTGGTTTTCCGTACAGAGACCGAGGCGAATAAGATGAACCACCCTGTATATACTATTTTTTGGGTATAGGTATAAATGTCGATTTAAGCCAGTCTTCTGGGAAAACTGTGTCTACCCAATATAATCTACTAAAATTTGATAAACAGGGTTACATAAGAAAAATTAAACGTTTCTAAGTCGAATGGTCGATTTCCTCGTCTCTGTCGAAGTTTTAACATGCAAATTTAATTCAGCCATTACTTCAGAATATTCCCACAAATGTCGGTGAAGCAGAAGGACAGCTGTGTTGAGTCATTCTCGTGAATTCATAAATTTGTGGCGCTTGTTCTCTACCTAGTGTGTATGAGAAGTAGAGTGAATCAGCGGAAAAATATATTCATTGAAGTACCGATGGTCTATCCATAAAAATTTTCTCAAATCTCCCAGAAAATGTGTTAGGAGTCCTCATCTCTCTAATTAATGATTCTTTTGAGAAAGGTAAATTTCCAGAGTGCCTAAAGACAGCCATCATTATTCCTCTTCATAAGGGTGGTGAAAAATCTAATGCCTGTAATTATAGACCTATTGCATTACTACTGGTACTCTCCAAAATTATTGAGAGACTCAGAAAAGCCCGACTTATGTCCTTTCTCGTTGATAACAACATTTTATCACAAAATCAGTTCGGCTTTTTAAATAATAAATGTACTACCGATGCCATGTTTTCTGTACTACATGAGGTTTATAGCACTAAACAATAATCTGCACACTGCCACTGTTTTTTGTGATTGTGCCAAAGCTTTTGATTGTGTAAATCACGACATTTTGATAAAAAATTAGATTTCTACAGAATTCGAGGTATTTCTTTGAACTGGTTTCAATCTTACTTGGACAATAGGGCTTTTCATCGATTGTCATTTGTTTCGAGCTTCTGTCATATGTTGTATAATCTGTGTATAATATTAATATACACGGATTATACGACATATATGACAGAAGCTCGAAACAAATCACTGTGAATGGAAAGCCCTATAGGAAACAACTGGTTAGAGCAAATGATACAGACTCTAGTCTCAAAAATGTTGTATGTGGGGTACCACAAGGTTCAGTATTGAGTCCTCTACTTTTCCTTATCTTTATTAATGACATCGCTACTTTAAAAATCGATGGAAAAGTTTTTCTTTTTGCTGATGATATCACTTGGAGCAACTCAAATATCGCAACTCTTCATGCTACTCTAACTTCTGATCTACTCACAATAAAAGCCTGGTTCGATTCTAATTTACTCTCTTTTAACGTAGATAAAACAGTAGCATTATCATATAAAGGAGCTTTCAACCCTTACCTCTTCATAACAGCCAGATCAGTATCGTTGATTCTATAAAGTTTCTCGGTATTTTTTTAGCTAGCAACCTTAAATAGTCCCTTCATATCGATGTGTTAAGCAAGAAACTATCCTCAGCTTGCTATGCAATAAGATCTGTTTTGAAGGAAATGAATTTAGCCTCTTCCAAAATAACATATTTTTCTTTGTTCGAGTCCCATCTTCGATATGGTCTTCCTTTTTGGGGTTCTGGTACAGCTGCCCAATTCGATGTTATTTTTAAATTACAAAAAAGAGCAATAAGATATCTGTTTGGCCTCAGAAGAACACATTGCAGAAGCTACTTCAAAGATCACAGTATTCTAACACTACCATCTTTTATATATTTTAGAAACTGTTTGCTTAATTCGTAAACATCTACATGTCTTTCCAGCAAGACCTAGACATGACTATTCCACCAGAAATTCTACCTTTGACATCTATTTACCGATCCCGTCCAGTGAGTTAGTAAAGAAATCTATATTGTATTCTGCAAAAAAATTATACAATTATCTCTCTCTAATAGAACTTAAATCTGCAACATATTTCCCCAGGTTCCTATCTATCTGAAAGATCATATTATTCAATAGAAGAGTTTCTTAACAAATAACTAAGAAAGTGCAGTATTCTTATTTATAAGTAGAATCTTAATCTATATTTGAGTGTCATATGCAGCAGCTAACTTAACTTATTTTTCTTCTGTCTATTATGTCGTTAATAACTGCCTTTTGCATGACCATATTAAAAAGGAGGCACGCTAACATAAGAAATATATTATGCAAGTGGAGTGCCGCTAAAGAAGTTAAAAAACATAAATATCTCGGTACTATTGTTACTGAAAACAGAGACCTAGAGGAAATAGAGAGAGAAAAGAGAAGAAATACGTACCTTGTAAGTCAGAAATCCTTTGTAATTTCAGAGTTTTGACAGCAGCCGTTGATGGTTAACCATGTTATAGACGGCAGTTAAGTCTATGAACGCTACTCCTGTTATTTCTTTCCGTTCAAAACCATCTTCTATATTCTATATGTTGGGCGAGATTAAGAATTTGACTGCAGCAGCACTTTCCGGGTCTGAATTCTGCTTGTTCTGGAATAATTCTAGTCTCCGCATATTCAGCAATGCGGTTCAGTGTCATTCTTTCTATGTAGAAGCTGGATCCTTCCCTGGTTTTAAGGGGGCCACTACTCAAGCTTTCCTCCAGATTTTGGAGATTTGCAATGTACGGATGCGGCAATTTATCATTGTTAAGAGCCACTCTACGGTTTTAAGTCCAAAGTTCTTTATTTGTTCTGTTCGTACTTATATCGTCTTGACCAGCCGCTTTGTTATTTTTTATTTGGTGGATCGCGCCTCTCACCTTCTCTAGATAAAAGGAGATAAATACAGCATCCCTTTCTTCGTCGTAATTTCTTTGTATCGTCACATTCGTCAACTTATTCTTCCTTTTGACATCGTCTTACAGTTCGTTAGAAGACGATGGGCTATCTTATCGGGTGAGACTTCTGACGGGTTGGGTACCGGGGCAGCAGGATCCATATAATAAGAATGGATAATAGATTATTGATCTGAAAACAAACCCGAGGTCGACGTAAGGAAGAATAGCAGAAAAGCAGACTCCATAGAATATACATATCATAAGTCCAATAAATTTAAACAAGATTTATTATTTTTTTCTTGTTATCTAAAAACATTTTATTCGGTCTAGAAGTGTTCTGTAATACTAATTACTTATTTGGTTTTTGAACAGCACTATGACATATAACTTTCATTTTTGTTTACGTGTGTGGGTGTTGTTCTCTTAGACATCGAACATTTCGGTTAGTCCTAGTACATTATGTCACTATTTTGCAAAAGCAGTGCCTACTCTAGCAGTTGCCGACTGGTCGACCCTGACATACAAACCAACATGGACGAAATGAGAGAGACAAGACAAAATAAATATTAATAAACAATGTTCTATCTCGAAGGCTTACATCCTTAATCTGCAATAAAATGATGTAAACTTTCAGCGCTTATAAGGTTTATTTTATATAGTCACCTTTTTACAATTTATCGAGACATGTGACAGTCTTAAGGTTTCTGACGCGTGCGGTACTTTACAGGTTTATATTTTTTCGAGAAATTGGATTTGTAGGTATATCGTAATCGAAAGACAAATAGCTTTCAATATTTTTTAGTTCTTCTTTCCATTATTTATCAATATTTAAAAAAAAATAATTATAGGGTGTCCCAAATTTCATGCAAGATTTGAATTTGGTGCCAGTTGTTCAGTGAAATTTTGGCACCAAAAAACAAAAGCAGTTTTACAATTTACGGTTGGTAAAAATAGAGTGTTAAAAATTGGTGGCCACAGTTCGAAAATTTTGTACAAAATATGGTCGAAATATGGATTAAACTTCGTCAATTTAAAAAAATTCAGGAAGACTGGATCAGTTAGTGATGATAATTGCAAATTTCAAGAATCTCTCTGCAGTGTATTACTTACTGGAGATCTGCATTTCCATGCTTACAAAGTTCAATTGACACAAGAACTAGAGCCTAATGATCATCCATAGCGAAGAGAGTTCGTTCAATGGATTGTTGCACATCAAAAAGTGGATGCTGATTTTTCGAGCAAAATCATCGTAAGCGATGAAGCACATTTTCTCCTAGATGGCTTTGTTAATCTAGTCTAGTCGCAACATAGGGGGTCCCGAGGGCACTTTTAGCTCGCCGCGATTTGATGGTGGTATTATAGGTTTTTTGGGTCGCTGAATCCAATGGAAGTGCTCTGAAAGCCCAAATGTGGTGCGTTTAATTGTTATTAACAAATTATGGTAAAAGCAGGTGTTTTCCAGGAATTATTAGAAGCCCTGTAAATAAATTATAGTCCACAAGGAAGAACTTCCTGTAGTTGGCTGTATACCATTAATTACAAGTGAAATTTAATAAAAAAATTTCCTCTTGGTAAAAGGTATATTAGTTTAAAAAGCCCTGA
The DNA here is from genome assembly GCF_917563875.1 of Diabrotica virgifera virgifera. Taxonomy (NCBI): domain Eukaryota; kingdom Metazoa; phylum Arthropoda; class Insecta; order Coleoptera; family Chrysomelidae; genus Diabrotica; species Diabrotica virgifera. The sequence continues at coordinate 226,215,688 of NC_065450.1, read as the reverse complement.
AGGGCTACAAACATATGAACAAAACGTTTTCGCTCTGTAACAAGAACATCATCAGTGTTACAAGAACACGGTGAGCCAACCAAAAAATACAAGGTCAAAGCCTTTCAAAAAACAGACAAAAGTCTAATATATAAGGATCCTTAGAAATTTTATCCATCCTGTGGATTTTTCGATGTATTTATTTATATTAGACTTTTGTGTGTTTTTTGAAAGGCTTTGACCTTGAATTTTTTGGTTGGCTCACCATGTTCTTGTAACACTGATGATGCTCTTGTTACAGAGCGAAAACGTTTTGTTCATATGTTTGTAGCCCTTTAGGGCTTTTTAAACTAATATACCTTTTACCAAGAGGAAATTTTTTTATTAAATTTCACTTTTAAATTGATAGTGTTAAGGTCTTCTCTGGTGTATTTTTGGTCGCTGAATCGAATGCGACTAGTCGCGATTACTCAAAATGTGTTTTTATTTTGTTAATAACAAAATAATTGTTTATTCGCCAAAAAGCTCGAAATGCGTTATCTACAGCAAGTTTGTAGTCTTTTTCATAGTATTTTTATACGCTAAATCGATTGTCACTAGTCGTGATAGCTTAAACCACGTTCTGACTTTGTTATTAATAAATTATTGCAAAAGTAACGGCTTATAGTACGTTTACTCACGGTTTTTGCTCTAAATTTTAAAAAACCACTTGGAATGACATGAAATTTGGCATGCACGTAGCTAACATGTCAAACAAAACAAGTGATATTGTGCCGATGTGTGCTTTTACCCTGGGTGTAAGTTTCACCCCGTTTCGGGGGTGAAAGAAAAAACCTTTAAAATAAGTCAGGAATTGGATAAACTGATTAATTCTAAGCAACGTTTGTTCTATATAGTTTTTTCACCAAGTCAATACTTTTCGAGTTATTTGCGAGTGAATGTGTTCATTTTTCAACAAAAAAACCAAATAACTCAAAAAGTATGGAGTTAGTGAAAAACTGTATAAAACAAAAGTTGCTTAGAATTAATCAGTTTATCCACTTCCGGACTTTATTTATTAATTTTAAAGGTTTCTTTTTTTTACCCCCGAAAAGTGAAACGATGAAATGAGTGAAATGAATTTGAAAAAGGGTAGACTCCGAACCACGGTGTTAGAGGATGGCAAGAAATCAAAAAGAAACCGATTATTTTCATTTTTGTTAATATTTTTTATGATTCATTAATAATTTAAAATAATTCAATATACTCCTAACGCCATCTGCTAACGTATGAATAAATCAGACTGTTGACAGAACCGTCATATAAAATAATTTTTGTAAAATCTAACTAATAGTCCTGTCGCCAGGGGGGGTACAACGGCCTCGTTAATTCAGATGAACTTACTCAAGTTTTTTTATGTATTTTGACCCGTAGAACACGAATTTTTTGGGTAACAGTTGATCCGGATGTCGATAAGATTGTTATAGACCAAGAACTTGAGGAATCAAATAACAGCGATTTTTGGCAAAACAAAACAATATTTTGTATTTTTTGGGCCATTTTAAGTAAAAAATATTTCTACAAGTTTTTTCGTAGGATGCACAGTTTTTGAGATAAACGCGGTTGAACTTTAAAAAAATCGAAAAATTGCAATTTTTGAACCCGAATAACTTTTGATTAAAAAATAAAATAGCAAGTCTGCTTACCGCATTTGAAAGTTTAAGTCAAATTATATCGGTTTTGATTATTTGCATTGGTAAAAATTTGTTTTTTTATTGTTTAACAAAGCTATAAACACGTAGGGTTTCCCGTGCTTTTACATGCGTTTTAACGCATGTAACGTAGAAATAGACTTGATTGCACTAGTACCTATTCTACCTACTCGTTCGATTTTAAATGGGAAATCATAGAAACATCACTCACGCACTAGTTGTTTGTAGCTTTGTTTAACAATAACACAATAAATTTTTAGCAATGCAAATAATCAAAACCGACATAATTTGACTTGAACTTTCAAAGGCGCTAAGCAGAATTGCTATTTTATTTTTTAATCAAAAGTTATTCGGGTTTAAAAATTGCAGTTTTTCGATTTTTTGAAAGTTCAACCGCGTTTATCTCGAAAACTGTGCATCCTACTAAAAAACTTGTAGAAATATTTTTTGCTTAAAATGACCCAAAAAATACAAAATATTGTTTTGTTTTGCCAAAAATCGCTGTTATTTGATTCCTCAAGTTCTTGGTCTATAACAATCTTATCGACATCCGGATCAACTGTTACCCAAAAAATTCGTGTTCTACGGGTCAAAATACATAAAAAAAACTTGGGTAAGTCCATCTGAATTAACGAGGCCGTTGTACCCCCCCTGGCGACAGGACTATAATAAATAAATAATAAAATGCCTTTATTCAATTTTTAAAAATATTATTTTAATATAATGCACCTACATAATATAATTTGTTTAAAACATAAATAATAAAATTATTATCAGGGATATAAAAGCAATAAAATGGCGTTTATTAAACGTCATTCATAGTTTACATATGGGCAAAAGTACCGTACAGACTGAGTGACTTGTCGCATTAGGCTTTTATAAGATTGAATAATCTTTTGTTTTGTCAAAATAAAATAAGATAAAGACGAAAAATTGGAACAATTCCAAAGAACACACAATAACAGTTGAACAAAATTGGAACATGCATTTTTATATTGGAATATTTTATTTGCAATTCAACTCACTTGCCCTTTTAAGTCCATTTTAATAATTTCAATGTACACGTCTTCTATTCATATTTATCTATCTTAATTTGTAATAAATTCTTCGGTTGTTGAGGACGCGCTCGATTAAAAGGAGTTACAGTGTAATTGCGCTGTGGTGTCACACCTCCTGTTGAGATTACGTAAGAGACAGCTAATGCCATACAAGCGTAGTATTTTTTACAGCTAAATCGGTATTGCACAAATGACCAAAGTCGTTCTTCAACTTGAACCGTTTAAACTTGATTGGTTGTGACAGGGCTGTCTTAAGCAGTCGCAAACGTTTATGTTGCAAATCAGGCAACAACATTTTTGTTTAATTTATTAATATTTTGTATTTTGACAACTACATCCGATGTGGACGTCGAAACGTTAATAAAATCATTTTTGAAGTTATACTTCTTTCGGCGCGATTGAGGGTGATTATTTATTATTAATCTGCGCGCATGCGCACACCGACAGTATGGTATTAGTCGTTATACGGGCTCTGATTGGGTGTTGAAATGATCTGTCAATAATAATTGTTCAATATGGAGGTAAACAAATGTTGTATAATATATTAGTTTTATTGTTGTGAGGACAGAAACAAAAAAGTTTATAATTGTAGTGACTTTAAATAGTTTTTAAAAGCAACAGGTACGTAATAATAATTGTAAATGTTTCAGTATCGCAATAAAAAATTTCATAACCTATTTGGAAAATGTAAAATAAACCTACCTAACCAACAAAATTTCTAAAAATATTCACCTAATATTGTTTTCTTGCTCTGTTTTGTTGTGTTGTAATTCTGTAGACATCAAACTAATGTGGTTAAATTCCGAACTGTCAAGTTGTTCAGTTGCTCTATCTTCCAGTAAGATGCATATGTCCCCGTAGCCGATATCTAAACGTGCTGGAATTTGAACACAATGTACGTGGGTTCAATCCCCAATACAAATTTTTATCAACGAAAACTTTTCGTTTATAAATTTGCAAAAGTCTGTGTGTTATTGCGTCGCCGCTCCTGCAATACTTAGAGCAGGTGTATCGATGGATTCTTATGTAGTTTTGCCTTCTGAATCCAAATCTGAAAACGGCATTTCGATATATCTAACCGTCTTCGAGATAATCGACCTCAAAGTCTAAAATGTGACGTCACAATCCGGTTATCTCCTACAGACGCACTAAACGTCAGCTCAAATGGTTGATTAGAAAGTAGGCTACTTTTTTTAAAATCTCGATTTGCCAAGCATAGGTTATTTACATTTGAGTTTGACACTTCGTGAATGTCAAACTAAATTTTAAATTAAGTATTAATAAAACATCAATGACATTTGATAGTGAATTTAATTATTATATAAAATAAATAAGATGTTCAAAAATACAATTTGAGTATACATATTTTAAAAGCAATAATTTATTAACAGTTTTAAAAAGGTTTATACCAGTATAAATACGGCCTCCCCTTTATGATAAATGGACTGTTCCATTTGCTATAAAATATTATGTATTATACCAAATACTATGGACGTCCATAGTATTTGATTATACCTAGTCCTTCCCTAAACTCGACACAACTGGCTAGTGATTGTAGAAGGTAATTTTTTGTTTTTTGAGAATTTTGCCGAAATTGGCAAAATTACTAATTATTTAGTAATAATTATTAACTATTTAGAAATAATTTTTTTGCCGAATTGGCAAAATTATTGACTAAAATCACTAGCCAGTATTGGGTCTGTGTACATCCTTCTAATGGAAAAAAATATTTGAATATTTTTCTCAAATTATGGATACCAAGAACATTTTCATTTATAACTCTTTTATTTTTAATTTGACAAATCAAAGTTATTCTTCATAAAAAGCTCTTCTTGTTCTAAGATTTATGATGCAACCGTGTCCCAAAAGTAGGGGAACGGTTGAATATTTCGCGAACTAAACATCGGATGGAAAAACTGAAAAATACGTGTTCAATCATTTTCAAAAATCTATCCAATGACACCAAACACCAACTCCCAACACCCCCTGGAGGTGGGGTTAAAATCTTAAATGGAAACCCCTAGTTTTTCTTGCAGATTTGCATTCGTTACGTAAAAGTAAGCAACTTTTATGCAACACATTTTTTCGAACTGTGGATAGATGGCGCTATAATTGGGAAAAACGATTTATCCTGATACCATAGGTAAATTATAGAAAAGGTCTAATATCTCGAGAAATACACTTCCAAATAAGAAACCAAAAAACAGGTTTTTAATATTTTTCGAAAACCTATCGATAAACACTAAACATGACCCTCCAACCTACCCCCTGGAGGTGGGGTGGGGGTAACTTTAAAATCTTAAATAGCAACCCCCACTTTTTATTGCAGATTCGAATTCGTCATGAAAAATTAAGCAAATTTATTCGAAACATTTTTTAAAAATGCTGATACATGGCGCTAATAAATCGTATTTTTCCAATTAAAGCGCCATCTATCAACAATTCTAAAAAATGTTTCGAATAAACGTTGCTTAGTTTTTCATGACAAATCCGAATCTGTAATAAAAAGTGGGGGTTGCTATTTAATATTTTAAAGTTACCCCCCACCCCACCTCCAGGGGGATGGGTTGGAGGGTCATGTTTAGTGTTAATCGATAGGTTTTCGAAAAGTATTAAAAAAATTTGTTTTGTTTCTCATTTGGAAGTGTATTTCTCGAGATATTAGACCGTTTCTATAATTTACCCATGGTATCAGAATAAATCGTTTTTCCCAATTATAGCGCCATCTATCCACAGTTCGAAAAAATGTCTTAAATAAAAGTTGCTTACTTTTACGCAACGAATCCAAATCTGCAAGAAAATCTAGGGGTTTCTATTTGAGATTTTAAAGTTACCCCCCACCCCACCTCCAGGGGGTGTAGTGGAGGTTGGTGTTTGGAGTCATTGGATAGATTTTTGAAAATGATTGAACACGTATTTTTCAGTTTTTCGATCCGATGTTCAGTTCGCGAAATATTCGACCGTTCCACTACTTTTGGGACACCTTGTATAAAATTTTATTAATTTTATACGAGGTATATAAAAAATATGAATTTCGATCAAGAGTAAACTACCTTTATAGTTCATAACATTTAAATTAGAATGATATAATTGCACATTAAAACATAATTATTATAATTCTAAACTACTTTTCATAATAGAAATAAATATACAAAGTTTTCGTTATGACAATGCTCGCATTTTCAGCTTGTTTTTTATACATTTTATGATTGTAAGTATATTATTATATATATATTTTTTTTTTAAATACGTATTTAATTAAAAATTTTCCAACAATTATTGCTCAGAAATCATTTGTGGCATTTTTCAATGTGTTTGTGTGTGTTTTATTCTGTTATAAGTATAACTTCTAACGTGCGTACAAAGTACACAAACATTCTTTTTTTTTAGTTAAATTCAGCTTCAGAACAACATTGAAGCTAAGAGTTAAATTGGCTAGGGCTAGGTGCTATGTTTTCTCGACTTTGTTTTATGGAATGGAAGCTTGGACCTTGAATGCGGCATCAATGAAAAAGCTAGAATCATTCAAGCTGTGGGTATACAGAAGAAATCAGAAAATATCGTGCGCAGAACTCGTCACAGACAAAGAAGTTCTGAGAATGATGAATAAAGAAATGGAAATCTTAAATCAAAACAAGAAAATTAGAATACCCCGGACATATTACACGTGGAGAGAGATACAACATGCTCTAATTGATTATGCAGGGAAAGATTCAAGGAAGAAGAAGCATAGGGAGACGCAGAATATCGTGGCTGCGCAACCTAAGAGAATGGTACGGATGTATGTATATCAAATGAACTTTTCAGAGCAGCCGTCTCTAAAGTCCGAATAGCTATGATGATTGCCAACCTGCGTCGCGGAGATGGCACTTAAAAGAAGAATATTATATAATGGAATCAATGGCAACGTCGCGTTTTCGATCGGTATGACCTTGGCGGTTTCTAATATTTCTGTCGACCTGTACATCGTGAATCTTCCATAAAGGTATATCTCGCCAATTTTGGCAATAAAAATAAAAGTTTAGCAAGTATCCTATCGTAGAAAACATTTAAAAATTAGCAATATTTTCTTCTTTAAATTTTCCGCTAGTGTTTTCTTTTATTGGCGGAAACCTTCCGTGTATCTTCTAAACCGACTCTGGTTACCGAAGAGAAACTTCGTTCTGACCGTGTAAGGAGAGCAAATACGCGAAAGTAAAAATTGTTGCGTTGTGTTACATTTCAACTACCATAACCAAAAAAAAAAAAATCCGCGACAACGACCGTTGCGATGATATCATTATTTGAACTTGTCTTGGTAAACAGGAATGACCATTTTCGCGCGAGAGAGAAACTGCTGTTATTCATGTTCGACATTCCTCTTTATAATTGGTGGCATTTCCCAAGATTTTTTTCTTCTTCCTCTTGGCGTCGGTTCTGGTTCCTCTGCCATTAAGATCAGCAACTTTCTTCAGCTCCTTTTTTCATCTGTGTGTCTGTGATTTTACCATATAGTTTTTATGCATATCGTTTGTACACTGCGCGTCATGAAAAAGACCACCTAGAATTTTATAAGAATTTTTCAATAACTTTAAGATTATACAATTTAAATGAAGTAAAAGTCAGACTTACTCTCAATCTTTATTATAACTTCCGACGACCGGTTTCGCTCTTTAAAATTTGTAGAGCATCTTCAGGTCAAAGGTAACAAGTTACAAAATGCTACAAATAAAAACCAGAATTAGCACATTGTCTGGTTGTAAAAGATGCTAAAGATCCATATGATCAAGCCAATGTTGAATAACATACATAAAAGTAGCGAAATAGCATACCAATGCACATGCAAGCATTCATGGGGGTGGTGGTACAAAACTTCCCTCAAACGCAACAACATGCGCAGAAGTATGCTATATATAATCATGCAATCATAACGTGTCGTACTTACATTCGGATACAAGGTGCTATCAACTCAGTTTTCATTATCATGATGTTTCTTTTAAAGTTATGTTAACGGGATATGGTGGAATAGACGGACGATGCAGCAAAGGTAAACAAATCTATGGGACTTAGGAGTTCTTGAGGGTGATGAGATAGTTGGTGTAAGTTAACCCAAATCTATGTCTGTTATTATGTTTGTGTAAATCAAATTAGTGAATGACTTATTTACAATTTTACAATTTTAATGTGTGTTGATTTTAAAGATTTTATTTTTATTTTATTTTAATTTTATCTATATTTATATATATATATATATATATATATATATATATATATATATATATATATATATATATTAAAGAATTCTATTTATTATTAATGTAAGATTGACAACGTTTGGATCGTAAATGTAATTTTGAGTAATTACACAATAATTACTCAATACATTTACGATCCAAACGTTGTCAATCTTACATTAATAATAAATAGAATTCTTTAATATATATATATATATAAATATAGATAAAATTAAAATAAAATAAAAATAAAATCTTTAAAATCAACACACATTAAAATTGTAAAATTGTAAATAAGTCATTCACTAATTTGATTTACACAAACATAATAACAGACATAGATTTGGGTTAACTTACACCAACTATCTCATCACCCTCAAGAACTCCTAAGTCCCATAGATTTGTTTACCTTTGCTGCATCGTCCGTCTATTCCACCATATCCCGTTAACATAACTTTAAAAGAAACATCATGATAATGAAAACTGAGTTGATAGCACCTTGTATCCGAATGTAAGTACGACACGTTATGATTGCATGATTATATATAGCATACTTCTGCGCATGTTGTTGCGTTTGAGGGAAGTTTTGTACCACCACCCCCATGAATGCTTGCATGTGCATTGGTATGCTATTTCGCTACTTTTATGTATGTTATTCAACATTGGCTTGATCATATGGATCTTTAGCATCTTTTACAACCAGACAATGTGCTAATTCTGGTTTTTATTTGTAGCATTTTGTAACTTGTTACCTTTGACCTGAAGATGCTCTACAAATTTTAAAGAGCGAAACCGGTCGTCGGAAGTTATAATAAAGATTGAGAGTAAGTCTGACTTTTACTTCATTTAAAATGAACTCGCACATGCAACCCATTCAAGATTATACAATTTATTCTATTGTAATTAAACTTCCACAATGCAGAAACAGATTTAGCGTCTTTTAGGCACCGACAAACGGTGCCGACATGTCAATTTAAGACTTATAGTGTACAGTTGTTCAAAGAGTGAACTTATGCAATTTTTAAATTTAAAACTATGGCTGAGAGATTTGCTAGATCTGTTCAAATTGTTACTTTGATTGGTAATGGAATGAGTCAAAGAGAAGTAGCCAGGCAGCTTAGAATCAGTCGTTGTATGGTTAAAAAAATTTACCAACGATTCGTAGAGACAGGATCTTATGAACGACGACCAGGATCAGGCCCGAGAAGAATCAGGACGACCAGAGAAGACCGTTCTTTACAACGCACTTCTTTTCAAAATCGGTTCTTTACGGCTAGAGCAATCCAAAACCGTTTTCAAAATGCTCACGGTTGGACATTAAGCACTTCTACCGTGAGACGAAGGTTGGGGGAATTTGGTCTAAGGGCCAACTGTCCAGCAACAGGGCCTTTGTTAACAGCAGCACATCGACAACGCCGACTACAGTTTGCTAGAGACCACGAGCATTGGACGATAGAAGATTGGAAAAATGTTTTGATTAGTGATGTGTCCAGGATGGTTCTTTATGGCTCAGATGGTCGCATCAAAACACACAGAAGACGTGGGGAACGATATGCTGCTTGTGTTCGACCAGTACGTGTTGCTTTTGGAGGTTCGCTAATGTTTTGGGCAGGCATTTCATTCGAAGGCTAATCTCGTATTTATTGATAGATTAGCGTTGAATGCTCACCGATATTACCGAAATTATAGAAGAGCATGTAATGCCTTATGCTGGGTTTGTGGGCAAAAACTTTATTTTTCAAAAAATTATGCCAAAAATTTTAGATGGCTTCTTTTTTATGACGCGCAATGTATTTTGCTAGAATAATCGTTGGACCGAATGGAGAAGCAGTATATTAGTACCTGTTTACAAAAGCAATGGAAATATACAACAGTGTAAAAACTACAGGACCATAAAACTACTTAATCACACTATGAAGATATGGTAAAGAGTAATTGATAAACGGATACGTGAAGAAATCGAAATATCCGATAAACAATTTGGCTTGGCAGATCAACAACAGATGCAATTTTCATTATAATGTAGTTAAAGGAAAAAAACAGGAATAAAGAAAGAAACGCTCATGTGGTATTCATTGATCTGGAGAAAGCATATGATAGAGTTCCTCGAGAGACTCTGTGGTGGGTGGTGGGCATTAAATAAGAAAGGAGAGCCGGTGAATATGTAAAGATTGTGAGAGATATGTATGAGGGAGTAACGACTAGTGTTAGGACAGGCGTGGGAGAGACTGATTAATTTCATGTGAAAGTAGGATTGCACCAAGGCTCGGTGTTTAGTCCTTCTTCTTCTTTACGTGCCATCTCCGCGACGAAGGTTGGCAATCATCATTGCTATTCTCACTTTTGACACCACAGCCCGAAAGAGTTCAGTTGAGCTGCATCCAAACCATTCTCTGAGATTTCTCAGCCAGAACATTTTTCTCCTACCTATGCTGCGCCTTTCTTGAATCTTTCCCCTCATAATTAATTTTAGGAGTTCATATCTGTCACCACGTGTTATATGACCCAAGTATTGAAGTTTTCTTATTTTGATGGAATCCAGTATCTCCCTGCTGTTCTGTATTCTCCTTAGTACTTCCTCATTGGTTATTCTGTCTGTCCAGGAGATTCTCAGCATTCTTTGATACGTCCACATCTCAAATGCTTCCAATCTATTGAGGCATTGTTTATTGAGAGTCCATGTCTCCACACCATACAAAAGAACAGAAAATACATAACATTTTAGTACTCGCTTTCTAAGATTTAGGCTGAGGTCTCTACTACATAATATTTGTTTCATATTAGTGAATGCACATCTACATTTTCTATATTCTAATTCGGATTTCTTTGGTATAATCGTTTGTTTCACTAATGTTTGTCCCTAAATGGTTATAATTCGAAACTCGTTCTATCGTCTTATTATTTACGTGTAGATTTATGTTTCTAATATTTTTCTTTGATATAACCATGAATTTCGTTTTCTTTATGTTTAGTGACAGACCAAATTCTTCACTCGTTGCAACAACCTTATCTAAAATTCTTTGTAGATCTGTAATAGTTTCTGCTATTAGTATTGTGTCATCAGCGTGTCTAATTTCACATATGGGTAGGTCATTTATTTTTATGCCTGCTACTTCATCTTCTAATGCTTTTTTGAATAATTCTTCTGAGTATGCATTAAACAGTGATGGCGACAAGACACAGCCCTGTCAAACGCCTCTTTTGATTTTTATTGTATTGGTATTTAAATTATTTATTCTTATGACAGCTTCTTGGTCATAGTACAGATTATTATTCTTATATCCCCTGTGTCGATGTTCTTTGTTCTCAGTAGTTTTATTAACGGATTATGTTTCACCGTATCGAATGCCTTGTTATAATCTAGAAAGCAGACATAGCTGTCCTGGTTTACATATAAACATCTCTGTATTAGCACATTTACTGCAAATAATGCTTCTCTGGTTCCTTGAGCATTTCTAAATCAGAACTGAGTTTGTCCAATGTCTTGTTCTAACTTTTTGTATATTCTGTGATGAATAATCTTTAGAAATACTTTTAGTATGTGGCACATTAGACTGATGGTACGGTGTTCGTAACATTGCCTGGCGTTTCTCTTTTTCGGTATAGTCATGAATACTTAATGTATGCTGATGATGTGGTCTTGGTGGGAAATAGTGAAGACAACTTTGAACAAAAACTGGAACAGTGGAGACACACTCTTGAGGAAAAAAGGTTTAAAACTTAGTAGGACAAAGACAGAGTATTTCGAATATTCGTTTATAGATGGAGTTACTACAAATTAAATGATATCTATGAATGGTGAAAAGTGGGAATTTTAAATACGTAGGATCGGTATTAGAGAGTAATGGGGCAATAGATGGAGATGCATGTAATAGAATTAGGGCTGGATGGATGAAGTGAAAGGAAGAGAGTGGTGTGTTGTATGACAAAAAAATTCCAATGAAGCCGAAGGAAAAATTCTATAGAACAGCCATAAAACCGGCTATGATGTACGGAACTGAATGTTGGGCAGTTAAAAAGAAAAAGGAATATCCAATGCATGTGGAGGAAATGAGAACGTTTAGGTGGATATAAAATTAAGAATGTATAAGGGGAAGTCTAGGCACCAATTTATGCCAAAATGAGGGAGCATAGGTTAAGATGGTTTGGTCATATTCATCGTCGATACTTCAATCACCCAATACGAAGAATTGCTCAAGTGCAGATTCCTAAATGTAGTAAGAGAGGAAGACCAAAGAAGATCTAGGTGGAGGCACTTAGGGAGGACATGTTGGTAAAAGGGATTGGTGTTGATATGACCCAAGATAGAAACTTATGGAGAAATGCAATTGGGGAAGCCACCCCTCATAGGGATAATGGCAAAGAGAATGATGATAAATCGCCAGACCGGGAATAGAGTTTATAGTTAGAGTTAGAGGAATTTATAGTTAGATCCAATACTTATTGCAAACATTACTACTAGTATTATCGAGCATATAGAAAAATATAAGTTTTTCAAAATTCTACCATAAAAATCATAAGTCCGTATGTCTAAGTTACTACCAAACATTCAGGCTATCAGTTATATTGTTTGCCAAAGGTATTAACAATCTATTGTTAATACTTAAAATCATATAAATGTTGAATTTACTTATCATTGATAGATTTAGATATCTCATATCTGGGAATTAGAACACGATGTGTAATGGGTAAAAATAGTTGACTATGGAAGCGGATATCGAGGTTTTATGTCATGATAAAAATACAACAAAAACAATCTCAACTAAAGCAAAAACAATGGTGTTATTACCTCAGATCTACTAGTAAACGGTTGGTTTTAATAAAGTTTTACTGCTCATTATAGTTGGAGAGGCGATGAGGAAACACTACTAAAAAATCATTATAATAGTCCCATATTATCTTTTCCCATGGGACACGATTCATTTTCAAACAAATTAATTCAAAATATAAAGTGAAAGACGCCGATGTGTATAGTATATATTAGTATACAGTATACAAAATGTATATACACATCGACGTTCGTTTCACTTTATGTTTTGGCTTAATTTGTTTGAAAATGAATCGTGGCGCATGGGAAATAGAGTGGAAGAACTATACCTGACTTGTTAAGGTCTGCGCTCATTATATCGGATCGGTCGGCAACGGAAGGGGCCATTACAGCCGGAATTAAATGCCTAAGCGCGCATTTATCGGCAAAACATCGGCAAAATCCCGCCAGCTAAGTCAGTTTATTTAAATATTTCCGAGAAGAGTAGGGATGGTCACAAGCTCGAGCTTCGAGCTCAAGCCGGTTTGTTTCTTGTGAGCTAAGCTTCGACCCGAATCAAATTTTTTTCGAACTGAGCCGAGGTGAATTTGAAATGAGCCGAGCTTATCAATATTTCAACTAATAGTTAATACTGTTTCTAATTCATTTATTTCTGCTACGACTTATACTTTTGTTTGAGAATAAGTAATTCACCCTACAAATATGTATTTTCAATATACAGTGTGTCCGTAAAAGATGGAATTAATTCCAGGCGAGCCCGGTTCGGTTCAGCTCGAAATATTCGAGCCAACACGAGCCACGAGCTTAATCTGAAGCTCGGAAGTTCATACGGAGCTTTTATCTCGAGCTTTGCTCGAAATTTCGTTTCCCAGGTTCGGTCACCAGGTGCTCCGGCGGTCTGTTCTGATAGCATATTCGTCGTTAGCGACCCCAAAAACCCCTGAGTTATCCATATGCATCAATTGAATGCCGAAAACCCTCGAAACTCTAGAAGATGACGTCCCCTGCAGTCACCAGGTGCTCTGTGGGTCTGTTCTGACGGCATATGCGCGTTTAGCAACCTCAAACCCCCCCCCCCCAATTATCCATTTGCATCAATTTAATGCCGAAAACCCTCGAAACTCCAGAAGATGACGTCCCCTGCAGTGATCCAGGTCACCAGGTGCTCCGTAGGTCGGTTCTGATTTCGTATTCGTGTTTATCTACCTCAAAACCCCCCAGTAATCCATTTGCATGAATTAAATGCGGAAAACCCTCGAAACTCCAGAAGATGACGTGCCTTAGTAGCGGCCATTGGCACCAGGTACACCGGAGGCCAATTCCGATTACATGTTCGTGTTTACCTACCCCAAAAACCCGTGAGTAATCCGTTTGCGTCAATTCGATGCCGAAAACCCTTGAAACTCCAGAAGATGACGTCCCTTGCAGTGACCTAGGGCACCAGATGACCCGGAGGTCAGTTCTGATGACGTATTCGTGTTCAGTGACCCCAAAAACACCCCGAATAACAAACTTTGGTTGTAAGTATACTGATTTTTACATGCTTATGCACTTCTGGATGCATTTTATGCACTTTACAGTGCAATTATGCATTTCCACCCATTTTTGAATAGTAGACTTTTTTCCTGATGCCATCCTGAACATAATGCAAAAAACTGCAAATCTGTAGGTGCTGTATTTAAAAATTGATTTATTCGGGTGTTTTTAGTGCTAAATGCCGTCGTCTACCATGACAGTCAGACTTTTCAACAAATCTTACAATATCATACTTTCCATTTAATTCACTAATTTCGTCAATTCTCGACAACCCCGTTGGCGGCGGCCGCGAAAACGTAACAACCTTCGCGGGTTCATGCACAACATTTTTGCAGTATTTTTAAATGATATACTTCCCTATTAATATTTATAACGCCTTCAGCAAAGATTGTTGTTGTAGTTTAAACTTTCAAATAACGTGTATGGTATAAACGCTCTACAGACCAGAGATGACAAAAGTTTTTCACTCATTTGTCTTTGACAACAACAGGTTTGTTTACACACTACGGCAAATATACTCATTCAAACGAAACAATCAAACAAACACATGAAAACCATTAGTTCGATTAAACAAAACAATTGTTCTGACTTAAAGATAATCAGAACAGAAAGTAAATGGCTTAATAATCGTGTCAACAATTAACAGCTTGAAAGTTAGTGACGGGAGGTGAGTTGCGACGATAGGATTTTTTAGATTTTTCAATAATATCAAGATATTTGCTCGACTCTCTAAAATACTGTATTTGGAAAGAAGTGAACGTTAAGTAAAGAATGTAGTAGTTGAATTAGTAAATACCAAATTATCTCATGACTTAATAAATAATGGGATACTAATGCCTGGTGGCACCAACAGATCTTAGGCTTAAGACGAGAATAAGATAAGAATTAATATAATATAATTATAATAAGAATATTTTAATATAATAATAGATATAATTGATAATAAGGTAAGAATCGAAAATTACGGTGCAACGTAAGTGATACTTACGGTAGCCCTATTTACAAGCTGAGCTTAGCTAAGCTGGAGCTTAAGATCTGTTGGTGCAACCAGGGATTAGTTTTCTTACTTCTACTTTTTATATTAGATGTTATTGAATCGAATTATTTTATAAAAAGCTGGAAAATCAGTAGACAGCTAAATACAAGTACATACATATAAACGACAGAAAATATTGAAAATTTATAGAAATAAAACGCAGTGTTTTCACATTTTGGCAGTTTAAAAAAAATCTTATTTGAGAACGATTTCTGGAGAGGAAATTGAAACGTTCATTTTATTTACATCCGTATCATTCTCTCAGTTTGCACAGACACGATATTCTGCGTCTTCCTATGCATCTTTATCCTTGAATATTTCTCTACATAATCAATTAGGGCAAGTTATATCTTTCTCCACGTGTAATATGGCCCAGATTTTCCAATTTTCTTGTTTTGATTGTATTTAAGATTTCCATTTCTTTATTCACCTCTTTGTTTGTGAGGTGTTCTGTCCACGATCTCTTCAAAATTCTTTTATGTATCCACAGCTCGAATGATTCCATTTTTTTCATTGATGCCGCATTCAAGGTCCTAGCTTCCATTGCATAAAACAAAATCGAGAAAACGTAGCACCTATTGGTCAACCTAACTCTTAGCTCCAACTTCGAATCAAATCTCTTGTACAGAGCACTTTTCTCATTTTGTTAAAATTTGCTCTAGGTTTTTCTATTCTGATTTTGATTCCCTGGAAATATTCATTTGTGGAGTTGATCATTGTTTCAAGATATACATATTGGTGTACTCGTTCGATATTTTTCCTTGTATGAAATGATTTTCGGTATATCTTTGAGTTTTCGATATTCTCATAAATTTTGTCTTCTTCACATTCATTGTTAGACCGTATTCTTGTCCATATTCCGACCGGTGGTATTCTGGTCACCAGCCTCCGAAAATCTTTAATATTTTCGACTAACTCTTGCGAGAGTAGGCATTAAAAAGAATTGGCGACAATACGCATCCTGGTCTCACTCCACGTCAACCATGTATAAGTCTAGGCACTATAATATTGTGAGCCTGGTATACCCTGTGGAATTCCAAGATTGAGCATACCATTGAGCATTTGTGTTTCCTTTGCGCATTGAGTATTAGTAATAAATATGCATATGGCATTTCATAGTAATTGATAAAATAATTCTGAAAACCAGAAAAAAATAATTATAATTATATTTATGATCTTATGTTCCTTTTACATTGTTTACTTTATTAATAATACAATAGCAAACTTTTTTACGAATTTCCAAATCAACGCCTACCTAATTTATAGCGTTTGTATTTACTCACAACTCATATTTTTTTAATTACAATCCCATATTAATGAGTAATAAAAATAACTTCTTATTCTTAACTCGTGACGCCATTTAACCACATTGAATTCATTGCATAATGTTTATAATTAGATACCCATTCATAACCAGAAACCAGATGCTTCACCATAGCTGTAAAACTATAATATAAAAAAAACTATATTGAGGAGTTTCTCTAGGAATCTGATGACGATCCTTTGTTTGTGGAATGATGTGTATCGAGGATGTTTTGCAACGGATTATCTGACGATAGAGAACTATCGCTAAAGTATGTTTTACAGGGTGATGCGAAAAAATAAAGTTACTCAAATAAATCCTCAAAGACTCACAAAAACCTCAAAATTGCAACGTGGAATATATGAAACTTGTACGAACCCAGACAATTAAGAAATGGAAGTCAACGATTCCAAATCGGTATACTGGAAATGAGCACAAAAGTTAAATAAATTCTGGAAATGCAATGTAACAAAAATTCGTGAAACCATGGTATGGAAATTTGGGATTTACAATGTATATGTCAGGGGTGGCCAAGATCCTTGATAGTCCGAGCCATTTTTCAAAATGTGAAATTTATCGCGAGCCGCAATTAAACAATTATTATTTAAATAGCGTAAAAAAGGTATTACATTTTTCTCTTACCGTTTGGATTACCCGAATTTTAACGTGAAATAAAATTGTTCACATCATTGTTTTAAATATGCCAATAATTTTACAAGTAGCCTTTACTAATTCAGGATACTTTGATCTTTCATCATTCTTCCATCTTTTTCTGAGACGGCTTACTGATCTTCTACCGTCTCTCAAAAACACTGTCTTTAACACTCTGTGTTCCTCTGATCTTACCACATGGTCCACATGGCCTGCTCATCTTAGCTTTTATATGTCTGACGTTGTTTTCAGTACCATACACAGTCACCAATTCAACATTACGTCACCTTCTCCACTCTTCAGTAAATTCATTTCTTTTAGGGCCAAATATCATTCTGAGAACTTTGCTTTCAAATACCAGCAGCTTATAATATACAGAGTCCATGTTTCACTTTCATATGTAAAGATTGGGCGAATAATTGGCATGTACAGTCTTAATTTAGATCGTCTTTTTAGCAGCTTAGATCTTAATAATGATGATAGGGAGTATAATGCTCTATTCCACGCAGCTATCTTTGCTGAGACCTCTTTTTATATGTGGTTGTCATCTGTGGTTGCCGCCGCTAGATATTTAAACTCTTTTACTGCTTCGAAGTTGTGGTCGTTAATAGTTATGTTTTGCCTAACTCTTGGTCTTGGATTTTTGGTTACTAGTGTGTATTTCGTCTTCTCTTTGTTTTGTCGAAGGCCCAGACTACCTATTTTTTCCTCGAGTTGTGAAAACACCTCTCTCACGTCTCTTGTAGAATGAGCGACTGCACCTAGATCAAGCAAACCTAAATCAGCAAAGCAAACCTAAATCAGCAAAGACCAACAATAGTTTCGATCCTCGATTCGCAAATCGCCTTGTCAACTCAGATGATATTTTACTTATTACATAGTGTAAGGCCTAATTAAATAGCAACGGTGATAACGGGTCTCCTTGTCTAAGTCCTTCCGTTACTAAGTCCTTCTGTTACACTTAGTCTTTATATTTGTTGTCAGTAATTTAAGACATTCTGAAACACAAAAATTAAAAGGTAATTCAGGTACCTTTATTGAGAGCCACAAATAATCCTTCAAAGAGCCACATGTGGCTCGCGAGCCACAGTTTGGCCACCCCTGGTATATGTTACAGTTCAAGTTGATTCTCAGTTAGAGTTGACTAGGTATTCCTAGTTCGAGTCAACTCCAACTAAAACGGGTAGTAAGAGTTGATTTGAAAAATTTAATTCAACTTTTACTAGTGTGAGTTGACTATTCCTGGATCGATTCAGTAAATGTTGATTATACGAGTATAATTTCACGTGCTTTTTTGATGACTCTGCGTCTCTTTGTTTTGACCGTTTCAATTACTTATCACTTATCATGATTTGAACATAGAGGCCAGGAAATGAAGCTGAAAAAATGACAAAACCTCACAATTTTTTCGTCCAGCATCGTACAAAAAATTGGAGATTAGGCTCATTTTACCCTCTAGTTCATTTTTTATATTAAGCCGTTGTACGGTTTTGGTTTTTTAAGGGTGATAACTACCCTTAATTGTAAAAAATTATAAAGCAACATTTTAAACTTTAATATGGTCAACATTTGGTTTTTATTAGTTAAATAATGATTGTTTTATGCTTCAGGATATAATATCATAATATTTCAACTCTTAAAACCACCCTTGTTGGAGCTACGTATAAAAAAATATTTACCCTAAAAGAAAGATTTCGGCTTGCATCGATTTGCATAAAAAATTGGGATTAGGATCATCTCACCCTGTACTTCATATTCTATATCATGCTCAAGGGCGTTGATTATTTTTAGGGGCGTAAACTTCCCCTTATTGTCAAAAATTATATAAAAACATTGTAAACATTAATATGGGTAACATTTTGTTTTGATTGGTTAAATAATAATTGTTTTATGCTTTAAGATATAATATCATAATATTACAATCCTTAAAAATCACCCTTAATAACATTGCAGTTTTTATATAAGTGTATTGGGATACACTGCATCTCAGTAATCATCTTATTAAGACAAATTCTTTAATAATTAAATGCCCTTGGTAAAAACAAATACGTTTGTTTTTAATAAATACGATTGACCTACATTACCACATCAATGCATGCGGTTTTGATACAAGGTCAGTTTGAAATAATAATTAGTATATGTTATTTATAATATAGTCTATTCAGCAGTTTTAGTATCACTCTCACTTTTGTTTATATAAAAACAATAAACACGGCAATCCACTTTTAGATATACTTTCACGGAGAAAAGATTAGTCAATGGGTAGTTGAGATCCCAGCGGGTAACATCGCATCGATTAAATATTATACCACCAGCTACTTACCGTTAATACCCCAACGTACAAATAAATGTATTCACTGTGAGTATTATTTACTTCATCAACCCTTATGGTCGGGGGGTAACCACCCCTTAATTATCTGAGGTGGCTCAGAAGTTAGGAGCCACCATATGGCGATCCTGCCAGGATTATTAGAAAATTTTCTTCCTTTTCCGTAGTCAGAAAATTTTCGGAAGGAAAGGAAGATGTATTGGGATACAGTGCATCTCAGTAATCATCTTATTAAGACAAATTCTTTAATAATTAACTGCCCTTGGTAAAAACAAATACGTTTGTTTTTAATAAATACGATTGACCTACATTACCACATCAATGCATGCGGTTTTGATACAAGGTCAGTTTGAAATAATAATTAGTATATGTTATTTATAATCTAGTCTATTCAGCAGTTTTAGTATCACTCTCACTTTTGTTTATATAAAAACAATAAACACGGCAATCCACTTTTAGATATACTTTCACGGAAAAAAGATAGTCAATGGGTAGTTGAGATCCCAGCGGGTAACATCGCATCCATTAAATATTATATCACCAGCTACTTACCGTTAATACTTCAACGTACAAATAAATGTATTCACTGTGAGTATTATTTACTTCATCAACCCTTATGGTCGGGGGTAACCACCCCTTAATTATCTGAGGTGGCTCAGAAGTTAGGAGCCACCATATAAGTAATTTAATATGTAGATCTATACAGAAAAAAAGTAGAATTACTTACAAAAACATCTATTTACACAAAAATACGAATTTACAAATACAAATACAAATAGTTTTTTGGTCATCTTAATTGCGATCGATGTCATCTTCGTCTTTTTCTATAACTGGTGGGCTATCTTATAAGAGCTATAAGACTATATAAATTAAATTCCGTAAGATCCCTTAGTTTTTAAGTGGGATGAGTTTAAAGGGCTCGAATAAGGAGGTTTGCTTGTAAATTGAGGTTCTAAGCAGCTATACCTCGCTAGCACACGATTCCTATTCCATATTTTAAAATAAGGGGTGGGGGAAGTGGAAGGGAGGGGATTGGCAAATGACAGATGCATGAACCGTAAAAATGTGTCCCCCTTTGATCTAAAATCGATCTGGTGCGTCATTTAATTAAAATGTAATAAATACTGCCAACTATCGAGGTGGACTGTTTTCTTTGGCCCATCCTGTACAAAAAGGATTACAGAAGGCCGAAGATCAATTTTAATTAGGAGGGTAGTTAGGGGGTTGTTTTCACTGATTTTTTCGTAAAGTAGGTATGTACCGACCTTATTTTGATCATAAGTCGCTCAGTTTTTATGCTAGAAACTTTTTTTTTAAAGTCTAATTGTATACTTAAAAAAATATTCCTCGATAAAGTTTTCCTCGAAAAATGCAAAGTTTTTCCGTTATTTGGCTTGAATATTTCAAATTATGCATTTGACGAAAAAAGCTAATTTTTAACATGTCGTATCTGTTTGTATTGGTTGTAGAAAAATTATAAAAAAAAAGAATTTTGTTTGTGTTTCTAAAAGATGCAATTTTTAAAGCTACAGTTTTTAATAACTGTATACTTTTGAGTTATTCTCAAAAAACCCTCTAAAAAAAAATCGATTTTTTTGTCCGAAAACTGCTACTTTCAACCGCGAATAACTCGAAAAATATTAAAAATATTAAATAAAAATATTAAAAAAAAAAAATTTCAAATTTTCAGTTAACCCATCCAATGAATTATTCCATCAAGATCTTTGCCTCATATTGACAATAACCCCAACTTTTAGCCTGTATTATATAAATATCATTCCAATATACACTCACACCCTAACTAATTCCTATGGTTGCCTCTTATGTTATAACTCATTAACTTCATCCATTCAGTTTAATAATAACAATTGTTTGACACATAATTCATTTTGCATTTCTGATATTATCATTCAGGTTATTCCATCTTTTACTGGATTCTTTTAAATCATAATTATAAAATTTAAAAATTTTTTTAAAAATTTTCTGACATCTGTTAGGTAATTATCATTAAATAACTAATATTTTTTCAGTAATTTTAATTAAACAATTTTAATTTCCATCTATAATATCAGGCAACCACCATCACTCGTTCTCAACTTGATTTTGCTAAACAATCTTCTCGCCTATGTGGGAAGCTTCGCAATAATATACATTACTTTCATATCAGTCTGTTTGCTCCATTATCTTTTCTAGTTTTGAGTTCTCTAATTCAGACAACCAATTAAATTATAATATTTTCAATTTGTCAATAACCATTACAAACATATACATAGGCAACCAACATCACCTAGCTATTTTTACAACATTAATATACACCTTATCTTGGTACCTATCATATAGGTGGTGTACATAGAACTAATTTTCCTTTTCTTTCAAACTAAATAAAACTGTTTGCCTTCTTTCTCAAATTTAATCACCGATGACGTCACTGACTAGCATTTTATCTACCGAACACTAACAACAGTTCTTTCTGTAACAGAGAGTAGAGAGTTGCCTTATATACTTTTACAATAAAATCTAATTATTATAATTTAAATTTAAATTTTATACAGTTACTAATATATAATCCAAAAAATTTTTTAAACAACAATAATAATTTGAAATTCATAACCAAAAATTGACTACCTATCTTGTCATGTCACTTCGGTCTGATAATTAGATTGTCATCTCCTTCACTTTTGTTGGTCTGTGTCCATTGAACTGGCAAGAACCACAAGTTCTTAACGAGCAGGGAACCATGTTGCCCTTTGAGCACTCCTAGCACATTTCATCTTGTAACATCGACTTGGAGTCGCTACAAATATCAGTTAATTATTATGTAAACCATTAATATCGATGTAACCTTTTTCAAAAAGTTGCTAGTTTCTTTTACGAAGCTGAATGTAAGTATTGCCACATTTTTCTTTAACCTAGTCACAATTTTAACCTTTTGCATTCATTTTAACGTGGAAATACTTCGTTCTGATTGAATGATGTGATTCAGATTGAAAACGTTTTGCAAATCCTTTTGGAGGACTTTTATGTTTTTTAATAAAACTTTTTATACCAATATACAAAAGAAGTTTTTACTTCTGTATGGTTTTCCAAAAATATTAGTTTTACGAAGAAAACGTAAACAACATTTTTTTCTTAGAATTACATTTTCCATCGATTTCCCTGTTTAAAATGTAATGAAAAATTCCAGCCTTCGAGATGGGGTGGCAACCACCTCTAAGGTTTTAGCGTACAGCGGCATGATATAGAAAATTATCCTTGGGCTATTCCCTACCTTTTGTGAAAATTTCAAGTTAATCCATGATAAACGAAAAATTGCGAGCCAGAATGCTTTATTTCCTGGCCTAATATCCAGTAACATTATTTAATTTCTAGAATCGGTTGTTTGTGTGAATCAACTTTTACTAAATGGCACTGGGAAGAGTATACTTTAACTAGTTGGAGTCTACTTTTACTAGTAAATGTTGAATAAAAATTTTCATTTTATATTTATAATCAACGTTTACTGAAACCAGCCGTTTGAGTTGACTCGAACTAGGAGTAGTCAAATCCCAACTGGACAATCAACTTGAACTGTAACATATATACATTGTAAATCATGATTTGGGAGTGCTCCTTGTAACATTAAACGTGTCTTGGTTTGTTTATTTCTAGTACATCTTTATTGTGATTTTAGTAAAAGTTGTTAAGCACTAGAGCTGGAACTTCTTTATTACACATCGTATTTCTATTACACTTAAAAAACACTAAAGGAAAAAATTTGTGATAAGAAGTCAATAATTTGATTTAAGACGTCACATCGTATATAAATTATGTATAAAAAGACATATTCATACACATATTTAATTAATTTTAAAATATGCTTTCATCTTATAATTTATTAATATAAGTAAAATATTTTATTTGAGTTCACACACATTATTCATCCACTTTCTACAAATAGTTGGCATTACTTCGTAATTAACATAGAAACTAAGGGCGGCATTACAAAAGAATCTCGTCGTACAGAGTCTGTATTAACTATACTGTGACATTAGAAGTGTTTCACCCAGAAGAAATCATTTCTTCAACTTAATTTTTTTGCAGCACAATGAAATATTATAGACCGGGCAGTATCGTCGCCCCCGCTAGCGACATTATTCCGATTCGATTTTTTTGCACAAACTTACCCAAAAAGAGGTCCTTATAACATATCCACAGGGTGGTCGAAAAATTGTTTAAACAATTTTTTTTAAACAAATTCACGAAAATAATTTTTTCATTTCGAACATTTTTTTTTAGATAATTTGGGTCATTCTGAGCAAAAAAGGGCTCTTATCATTTTTTTCTAAAATTGATTGTTGTCGAGTTATATGCGATTAAAAATTTGAAAAATGCGAAAATCGCCATTTTCAAGTTTTAATAACTCGATTAAAAATTATTATAAAACTCATTAAGTAACCAAATAAATTTTCAACCCCCTTCTTTAAAGTCCTGAAGAGATTTTTGTCATTATTTTATTACAAAAGCTGTTATTTTTAATTATTAAAAATAAGCTATAGTCCAGGATGTATCGTCGCCCCCCGTTAGTGAAATTATTCCGATTCGATTTTTTGCACAAACTTACTTAAAAAGAGGTTCTTATAACATATCCACAGGGTGCCGGGCGGTGCCGTGGTCGAAAAATTGTTTAAACAATAATTTTTTTAAACAAATTCACAAAAATATTTTTTTCATTTCGAACAAATTTTTTTTTAAGATAATTTGGGACATTCTTAGTAAAAAAGGTCTTTTGTGATTTTTCTCTAAAAGTGATTGTTGTCGAGTTACACGCGATTTAAAATTTGAAAAATGCGAAAATGGCCATATAACTCGACAACAATCAATTTTAGAGAAAAATCACAAGAGACAAGAGATAATTTTTGTGAATTTGTTTAAAAAATTTGAAAACGACACCGCCCGGCACCCTGTGGATGTGTTATAATGACCTCTTTTTGAGTAAATTTGTGCAAAAAAATTTAATCGAAATAGTTTCGCTATCGGGGGCGACGAGACAGTTGGACTATAGCGCTAATTGTTAATAATTAACAATAGCAGATTTGTAATAAAATAATGACTAAAATCTCTTCAGGACCTTGAAGGAGGAGTTAAACTTGATTTAGTCACTTTTAGAATTTTATAATAATAATTTTTAATTGAGTTATTAAGACTTGAAAATGGCCATTTTCGCATTTTTCAAATTTTTAATCGCATAAAACTCGACAGCAATCAATTTTATAGAAAAATGACCAAACCTTTTTTGTTCAGAATGACCCGTTATCTGAAAAAATATTGATCGAAATGAAAAAATTGTTATTGTGAATTTGTTTAAAAAAATTGTTTAAACACTTTTTCGACCACGGCACCGCCCGGCACCCTGTGGATATGTTATAAGGACCTCTTTTTGAGTAAGTTTGTGCAAAAAAAAATCGAATCGGAATAATTTCGCTAGCGGGGCGACGATACTGCCCTGTCTAATAAGCATGATAACAATATAAATGTTTTATCTTTTATAGGTCTGGCTACCGCGTTTGAAAAAAAAAGTTGATTAATAGCAAGCTGAAAATTTGTTAATAGCTTAACGGTGTCTAGTCGGATAAACTTTGATATATGGGAACACTGGAACAGGGGCAGTTGTAATTGTGGAACAGGTTAAAAATTTGGAACGGTCACACCACGAAAACGGCACATTTATTTTGTCCGACAGAACAGACTTAAACTCTCCGAACAAATTAAACTCTCATGCAAAAATCAGACTGCTGTTTATTACCTGTCATAATTCCTGTCATTTGACATATTCTACATGTTCCACTCATTAAAACGTCCATTTGGTGATAAATAGCAGTCTGATTTTTGTATGAGAGTTTAATCTCTGTTCGAAGAGTCTGTTCTGTCGGACAAGATACATGTGCCGTTTTCGTGGTCTGACCGTTCCAAATTTTTAACCTGTTCCACAATTAAAACTTCCCCTACAGTGTTCCCATATATCAAAGTTTATCCGACTAGACACCCTTAAGTTATTAACAAATTTTCAGCTTGCTATTAATCAACTTTTTTTTCATACGCGGGATCCAGACCTATTATAGTTTTTGTAAAAATAAAGTTTTATCTTTAATTTTTTTTGTGAAAAGGCCAATTTATGAAGATCGGTTGGTACAAAAGAGACGGTTGGTAGAGAAAGGTAAAAGCCAACTCCTTTCTCTATGTGAAGACAGAGAATTCAACTCAACAACCCACGTGCTTCGTGGAGGGTCATATAATGCCTTAGGGTAGATCCTTAGTAATTTCTTCCATCATCAGGATTTAGCATTTAATATTTTAATGTATTGTATAATGTATGGACATTTCATCCACACTTTAAGGGTTTTATTGTACCCATGTATTTTTGGTGGCTTAGCATGTAGAGCTTGCAAAGAACACTGATGATGCTCTCTTTAGAGCTTTTTGAGTTTTTTAAAAATAAATATACTTTTTACGCAGAAGATTTTTTTTCAATTTTTGTAATTAATGGTATACAGCCAGCTAATTTGAATAAATGTATGTTTAAACTAGTCTAATTGCAATGGTATTTGTTGATAGTTTGTGGTGCTTATGCGTGAATGTTAAAATTATGAGAAGTATTATTCATAGGAATTTCAAGTAAATTGTGATATACATTTACTTGATGCATTCAATAGTTATTTAATGAATATTTAATTTATAAATAATATTGCTGCTGTCTTAATTTTAGAGAATTTAATAGTATTTTTCCAGTGGTCTGGGCAGATTATCGGAGAATAGGCAATTTTTGGGAATAGCTATTTGTATAACAAGGGAGGAAAGTGCTACTTTTCCTCCCGAGAATGAAGTTTACTGCCCGACGCGTAGCGGAGGGCAGTAATCATTCAAGGGAGGAAAAGGCACTTTACTCCCATGTTATACATATGGCTTTTCCACCTTCCTCAAATAACAAGTCATGTTTTCATTTTTACTTAATTTATTTATGTAACTAACCAACAAAATTTATTAGAACTAAAACTAACAAGTAGGTACAATATAACTGTCAACTGTCAAATATAAGTCAATTTATTAATGTAAACATTGTTACATCAGAATAACAATTTACTGTTTTTTACCATTCTGCAAAATACAGAGTGTTTTTAAATAAACGGTAAAATGTATAGATACTTATGTAATAGAAAATAGATATTGTACAGGGCGTCAATAAGTTATATTTCATGAATGAAATACCATGACGTCACTTTTACTTTTCCTCCCTAGGGAGGAAAAATATTTTCCTCCCTAGGGAGGAAAAGTACAACTTTGCTCCCTACAATCAGGTCCGGAAAAGTATACTTTCGATAGAGGTAGGTGGAAAAAGTTATTTACCAGCGATTTTATTTACCCAAATAAAAATTCACTGTATGTAATTAAACTCTGCATAGAGACATGTCTTTCTCGATTTCGATGCTTCGACGAAAATTTTCCTCGGAAAATGCGGTTTTTTTCAACAAAATCTTTAATTTTTATCTAAAATTTATGGTAAGTAATTATTTATCAATAAGTAAATAACTAGGTGATATAAAACCTGTTTTGGTATAAAGTATAAATTATATTTCCAGAAGCCGGTGGAAATTCAACGAATAGTTTAGCAACAATTAAATTGTTAATTAACAATTTACGGTCGCAGTTATAATCATAATAATTATGATATTCCAGAAGAACTATGAATTTCGTCTATACCTATTTAACTATCTAGGCTCTATACCTATCTAACATACTTTACAGAATTGAAATTGGACAATTTGAACGGCCTCAGGAATATTTTAAAGTTATAAACAATTTTTTGGCTTATAAACAAGTAGAATATCTCGGCAAGTATTAAATTAAATTTAATTAAGAAAACGGTATTGGAAAGGACGCGCCAAGACGCTTCTTTTAAAAGAAAAAACGTTTAATTGTGATGAGTGGTTCCTGAGATACAACCGCTCAAAGTTGACCGGCATTTGCAACGAATTTATAAACAATAGGAAGGTAATTTTCAAACAATTACATTGCTATCTCGGTCTTCTTTCGGTTTTGTTGACGATAATATAATTAAAATAAGCATTAAGGGGATGGGTACTTATTTTCGGCTGCAATGCTATTCAAATGGGGATTCATAAGTATTTTTGAAAAATTTAAACGCAGAATGAAAGATTACGTTATTAGCGAGGGCCGAAAGTCCCTGGGAACTTCTATAATGTTTATTTTAATAAATTACAGGGGTGAAAAACGAAGAGAAAATTTAGTGTGATTTTTAATTTTAAATATCTCATTCAAAATAAACTTTTTATTTATTACTAGCTGACCCGGCAGACTTCATACGGCCTCAATAGATAAAAATACACTTGTATAAAATACACCTAAAATAAACAAAAGGAATTCGTAATTAATAAACAAAAAATGCTCGATGAGAATGAGGTTTTATTATTACTTTTAATTAATTACACATGATG
Source organism: Diabrotica virgifera virgifera (assembly GCF_917563875.1). Taxonomy (NCBI): domain Eukaryota; kingdom Metazoa; phylum Arthropoda; class Insecta; order Coleoptera; family Chrysomelidae; genus Diabrotica; species Diabrotica virgifera. The sequence continues at coordinate 226,187,635 of NC_065450.1, read as the reverse complement.
TTTGAAGTAATAAAGTTTAGTTAGAAGTAACAAAATAAAGTTTGTAGTGCAACAGTTACAATCTTAAATTTGTTTATCTTATAATGAATATAACAGCTTTATTTTATCTACATTCAAAACAACCCTGTATTTATGATTGGATTCGGGGTTGTCCAACTATATAGGTGTTGATTAATAAAAATAAAATTAAATATCATTAAATAAAATGAAATAAAAGTAAATAGAATCTAATAAAAATAAATGAAATTTAATAAAATGAAATAAAATAAAAAAAAATAAATGGAATTAAAAAATAAAATAAACTAAACGAAAATAAATAAAATACTTAAATTAAATAAAATTAAACAAAATTATTTAAAATTATATAAAACTTTATAATTTGCTGCTTCTTCTTTTCGTGTGCTCAGAACTTTTCTCCTGCTTGCCGTTTGTCAGAAAAGTTCCCTTTAGAGATATTTTTTGAAAATTTCGAAAAATTAAATAATTCATATTTTGCCCGATTTCTAGTCGTTTCGGTCTAGTCGTTTCGGAGGAGTATGGCAACAAACACTGCAAAAAGAGCATTTTATACATATAGATGTACAAATTTTGGTGGCTACTAAAATGATTATGTAAAACCGTATAAACCTTCCCTGAACTTCCACAAATAATTCAACATCAAAAATAGCCAAATCGGTCCAGCCATTCTCGAGTTTTAGCGAGACTAACGAACATCAATTGATTTTTAAATATAAGATAAGGGACTTTCGGCCCTCGGTAATAATTTAGTCTTTCATTCTGCGTTTAAATTTTTCAAAAATATTTATTGGTTTTTTCAGGATTCGAAAAAAATGAACACAATGTCCATGGTAGTATTTTCCAAATCTGTCTTTGTCTTACAACGCACTCAGTCGAATAGAATATTGTCAGCATATTGTCAGTCAGACAGTGACAATCAGTGACAATTTTAAATATTTGACATGGCATCGGGAATATTTTGAGTTGTTGATTAAATAATATTGATATATAGTAAATTTGATAAATAATTGATTTAAGACGTGAACTTAATAAAAAGTTATTTATTGTGTATTATTTGTGGAAGATCCAAGCAGAGAATACATCACTATAATAGTGATCCAAGTATTTTGTTGTTAAAGATGTTCAAAATTGTAAGCGTTCCATAGTAACACTTTCAACACTTTTCCTCTTTTCTCGATTGAGTATTAGTTTTTGTTGTACATATAAATTATTACAATCACTGAATACATAGTTAGAGTGAAAAAATTATCACATTTATTAACTGAATTAATAATTTGCAATTATACAAATAACAGTTATCCAAGAACATTCAAAAGCCATCTCTTTAAGTTAATGATGACATTTTCAAGTAGAATGACATTCTAGTAATGTTTACATAGATATCCATACCAGTGTGAATTTTACTATACACGTAATTTGCCGTGTAAAGACAGAAAAAGTAGGGATAACCGTAAAATATTTGCGAATTATGTACCGATGGCCTTACACGAATCCAAAAGATTTAAACTGTCACAAATCTGTTGAAAAACACAAACTTGGCTCAATAACACGTGTCAAAAATACATTTTTTTACATGCTTAAAAACTTAAAAAAGAATATGGCTCGAAATACATAAAAAATTCACTAGTTTTCTTAATCTGGTATTATCATATCTCTACATCATTACTAAAGCAAAAGGTTAATTAGTATTAACAAAACATACATCATAAAAGCCATTACAAGTTTCTTAAATTTAAACAAACAGCCATATAAATTTCGATCATGTCCGAAAAGAAATGGAAGAAAGTGGGTAAATGGTCTAGTAGATCTAGATTTCATTTGGTTATTTTTTGAACTGGCTAGTATGCCGAGAATGCACATAACGGTCTGGTCGTTTGCATGGTGGAATTAAATTGTTGTTTACCAGGTAAAATCGTCGAGAGCGAAGAAGAGAAAAATATCAAGTCTTATAAAAAAAAAGAATGTGTGTGTACTTTGTACGCACGTAAGAAGTTATACTTCTATTATATAATTTTAACGAAGTAATTGTATTCTATTTAAATATTAAACTAACTTTCTTATCTACCACTTTCAAAAAATTTTTATTAAAACAACTAAAAAAAATGAATCGTAGAGGATTGGAACCCGGGACGTTTCGAACTCTGACCGAACGCTCAACAACTAGACCACCGAGGTCATGTGATTGACACGTACGTTTCGGATATAATTATGAGTGCAGCTGATCACTACTACCAACTTTGTTAAATTTCGAAACAGTAATTTCACTTTTATTTAATAATGGTACGGTAAACAATCCTCATTTTTTAATATGTTATTCCTTACAAAAATACCTTTAATTTAAGCACAAATAATTAAAAATCGTAAATTTGGGTCAAAAGTTATTAACTTTTTAAGAATTCCCATAAGAGCCCATGTTAAAACTTAACTTTGACCCTTAATAGTAATTAAACGGCACGGTAAAACATTTTTTAAAAAATCAAGTCTTAGTTTTTTGAAGTAAACTATAACATACTAAAATTTCATGCAAATCCTTAATTCTTTGCCGAAGGTGTAGAACGTCATTAAACTTGTGATATTTTGAAAATTGATCAAATTATTTTAATTTTGAATTGAAATGATTTAAGTGCACTTTACATCAACAATAAATTGAACAAGAAATTGACAAAGTTATTCAAGGCCAAATTTGACGAGTACAAAATGTATGGTTTGTAAAAGAAAATGAAGGAATTTGATGAAATAGAACAATTGGATATGTTTTATTTTGTCAAATTTCTTTATTTTCTTTTTATTCACGGCAAAATTGGATGTAGAATTGTGTTTTGTATAAGCCAAATTTGACCTTGAATAACTTGTTGTCAATTTCTTATTCAATTATTGTTGATGTAAAGTGGACTTTAGAATTGAAAAAAAAATACAACAAAACATATAGTAAGAAGACAATATATTAGGTGAATATTGATGGTAATCAAATTATATAAATAAAAGTATTACATTATTACATACTATGTATTTTGGCAGATCAAACAGGTAGGTTTATACCCATGATACAGTAACAATTATTACGTACCTGTTGCTTTTAAAAACTATTTAAAAGTAACTACAATATTATAAACTGTTTTGTTTCTGTCCTCACAACAATAAAACTAATATATTATACATTTGTTTACCTTTACCTTTTCCTCCAAACCACAGCTGTCCTACAGCTGCCATATTGGATAATTTTTGACATGTCATTTGACCATCCAATCAGAACAAAGTTATAATGCGCGTATGCGCCTGGGTGATGCGTATGCGCCTGGTTTTAACATATAAAAATTCACCCTCATCGCGCGTAAAGAAGTATAACTTCAAAAATTATAATACGCGTAAAGCCGGTCATTCACGATACTGCGGTGTCGTTCAATTTTGTCGAATTCGACTAATTGACAATTATTATATTCTTTTGTATTAGGATTGTAATGACGGGGGTTAAATTGTTACATTAAAAAAAAAGCAGGGAGCGACCTTATTTTCGTCATAAGTCAGTCAGTTCTTATGCAAAAAACTTTTAGAGCTCATTTGAAAGGTTTTTTAATGAACTTTAAAAGATGTCTTTTAAGTTTTCCCAAGAAATTGCACCACATTCGAGTTATTTGAGATTGCAGGTTCTCCATTTCGAGGTCCTTCGAAAATAACCATCCTTTAAAAAGCAATAACTTTGTCGTTATTGGGTTTACATAGGTCTTTCTAATGCGAAACTCTTTGTTCTTTATTAGCTACAATTTTGTTCTTAATCATTTTTTCTATAAAATTAAATTTTTTTAAGTTATTCTTGAAAAACGGTTATAAAACATAAGTTTTTTCAAAGAAAAATGCAGTTTCAATCGCTAATACCTTAGAAAGTATCAACTGTGCAAAAAAAATTTATGGATCAAAATTTACTCAGAATTGATCAATCTATCGACTTCCTAGATGGGGTGGTTTTCACCCCCCAGTGCAAAAGCCCGCTTCGGCTTAGATTTAGACAGGGTAGATTTTGACAAAGGTTATAAAATACTACCTAAATCCAAATTTTCAAGGAAATCGACCTTGATTCTCAAAGTTCCACGAGAAAATGGCTGTTGAGACTATTTATTTTATTTGATAAGGTTACACCAGGTAAAATCGTCGAAAGCAGTGAAGAGAAGAGAAAAATATCATTCTTCTTCGAATATGGCGATATTATACTTTCAAATTTCGGTGGAATCATATAGTTGAATATGTATGAATTATATAATGGGATGCCCATCTTTTTATTTATAAGATTGTTCTGGTGTTATGGTAACAGTTTAAAGCCCATATTTGGGTTACTGGTGTGGAATCTGGGTTTTCAGAGTTTAAGCACATTTTTTGCGATTGGTTCGTATTTGCAAATTGATTGTGAAATTAATGGTTTTTAAAATTTAAATGAGATGTTTTGGAAAACATTGACGAACTGGTAACTTTTGTAGACGTTTCTTAAAAATAAGAGTATTGATTGCATAATCGTAGGTGCTAATGATCAACACGAAACATGTTCTGTACAAAATCCCGTTGTCTTGTTTTATATTTTGTTTCATTTCTTGCGCGTAGACGACATATTATTCTATTATGCTTTTTGCTTTTCTGATTTTAATTCCGTTTTTGTTTATTATTCTTCACCGTTTCTTCCCATGCATACAAGTCCTTTATTTTCATCTCTTCCTATCTTTGATTTCCAGTTTCCCATAGACACTATTCTTTCACAATTTTCTCTTATCTCGTCTATGGTATTCTGTTTCGTTGTAGAATTCTTCTATGCTGTTTCAGATGTTAAGTGAACAACTAACTTACAAGTGAATGTGTAAGCTCTCTGAATAGGCACAGAACGATAGTAGTTATAAAATCACAATAAAGATGCACTAGAAATAAGCAAACCAAGACACGAGGAGCACTCCCGAATCATGATTTATAATTTATAAATTTAGTAAATCATTATTTGGGACTTACAATCCACGTGTCTTGGTTTGTTTATTTCTAGTGCATATTTTATTGTGATTGTAGTATTAGGCCAGGAACCGAAGCTTTTCACCTCGCAATTTTTACAGAATGGATAGATTTGCTTGAAAATTTGAAAATAAGTAGTAGATAGACCAAGGATCAAAATCTATACGATGCGGAAAGGCGCTTTTACCATGGGGGTGGTTGTCACTCCATCTCGAGGGTGGAAATTTTTTATTATATTTTGACCGCAAAAGTTGATAAAAACATTCATTCTAAGCAAAAAATGTTCTATACATTTTTTTGATAAAATTAAGTTTTCGATTTATTTGCCATCGAAAATGTTAGTTTTATATCGAAAAAATCAATGTTTTGATAGGTATACTCATTTACGATTCACTCAATTTTTGCCGTAGAAAAAATGTTTTCAAACCAAGTTCTTGAGAATTGAAACCTACAATTTTATATTGAAACATTTTTTCGTATCTCTGATGCTAATCTATATATTCTGAAGAAAATGGCGTTTTTTACCAAGCTACAAAAGTTCGTTATTCGCTTTTAACTCCTGTTTTTAAAAACTAATCATTCTAAGCCAGTCAAACATCTAGAATCTATTAATAATACATAAATAAATAAGAATGAATAAGGCCAATGACTAAAAACACCGCTAACTTACATTATTATGCTTCCAATAGGATTTCATATTTTTTTTTTCAAAAAAAATATATTGATTTTTTAACCCTAATATTTTTAATTTTGATCCTAGAAGTTTGATAAAAAAGAATTTTGTAGGTTTTTATAAGGTCTATAAGGCTATTAATATTAATTATTGTTAAAATCCTCAGTCGCAAAAAGAGGTGACTTTGAAAGGGTTGGTAAAGGTGGTTTTTGCATGTTATTACAAGTTTTAATTGCCGATAGCTCACTCAGTTTTTGCTGTAGAAAAAATTTTGCAAACCAGGTTTTTGGAAATTAAATCGGCTACAATTTCATATTTAAACATTTTTTTCGTATCTCTGATGCTAATCTTGCTATTCTGAAGAAAAGACAAGTTTTTCCAAACTACAAAAATTCGTTATTTGCTTTTAACTCCATTTTTTTTTAAACTATTCATTCTAAGTCGGTGAAACTTCTAGAACCCATTATTAATACGTAAATAAAAAAAGACCAAATAAGATCAGTGACTAATTTTAATTAGGGTGGTGATTAGGGGGTTGCTTCCAATCACTTTTTTGCTGAAAAAAATAGGGACTGACATTCTTTTCATTATAAGTTACTTAATTTTTGAGCTAGAGACTTTTTTTTATTTCTGGAGATAGATATTTTTAATACTTTAAATTAGTTTGAACAAGTTGTCCTCGAAAAATGCATAGTTTTCTCATCTTTTGACTTTGAAACTACAATATTTAGCATTTGAGGAAGAAGAGCCATCATATAATAAAGTATAGCTCGATTACTATTGGTCTTAAAGAAAATCTAACAAGTTTTTGTTTATTTTTTCAAAAGGTAGGTACATTTTTGTTAAGTAAAGTTGTTTTGATAAAACGAAAACTTTTGGAGTTATTAGCAGAAAACTTATTAAAAACATTGATTTTTTCGATATAAAACCAACACTTTCGATAGCGAATAAATCGAAAACTATCAATTTTATTAAAAAAATGTATAGAACGTTTTTTGCTAAGAATGAACGTTTTTACCAACTTTTGTGATTAAAATATAATAAAAAATTTCCACCCCTGAGATGGGGTGGCAACCACCCCCATGGTAAAAGCGCCTTTCGGCATGATATAGATTTTTATCCTTGGAGTATCCACTACTTATTCTCAATTTTTCAAGCAAATCGATCCATTCTGTAAAAATTGCGAGGTTTTGTCCTATTTTAAGCTTCATTACATGGACTATATAGGAACCTTTCAGAAAGTCATATTCTGATGAATATGATCACTAGGAACGTTTTTCGAAAGAAATGGAACATGATTTTTATGGCCCCGAAAAGGAAATATGGCGCTTTATAAGAGGTCAAAGAACGGAGGTAAAGGAACTAATAGAACCAAAACACATAGAAAAAGATACATGGATTGACTATCTAAAAAGCTCTATGCAGAGGAAGAACAAATGATGCTAGAACCGGAAACACCAGAAATTACCACAAATGAAGATGTTAATATAAGTGCACAGGAAGTACGAAAAACACTCGAAAAGCTGCAGGTAAGGATGGAATACCAAACGAATTATTGAAATATTGTGGAGCAGCAATGACAGAACAATTAACAACATTAATTAACAAAATCATAAAACACAATAAAATACCGGAACAATGGAGAACGAGCAAACTAATTCTACTATTCACAAAAGGAAATAAAAAGCAGCCAGAAAACTACAGAGGTATCAACTTGTTAAATACTACCCAAAACTTACAACTAAAATCTTACAAGACGCAATGAATCAGAGGATAAGTTTAGCAGATGAACAACAGGGTTTTCGTACTGGAAGATCGTGTACAGATGCAATATTCGTCATAAAGCAAATTACTGAGAAATCACTAGAGTATAATAGACCAGCATTTCTATGTCTGATTGACTTAAAGAAAGCATTTGACAGAGTAAGACTTAAAGATGTAATCCATCTTCTGTATAATAGAGAAGTCCCTCTAGATATCATAAAAACTATTGAGAACATCTATACCAAAACAACAAAATGGAAGTCAGAATAAATGGACAACTTACAGAACCTATAGATATAGGCAGCGGAATAAGACAGGGAGACTCATTGAGTCCTATGCTTTTCAATTTAAAGGAAGAGGATATAGACGACGCAATATTGATAGCCCAAGATGAAGATAGTTTGCAAAGATTAGTCCACAGATTTAACATAAGATCAAAAGAATTCAATATGACAATTTCATCTCAGGAAACCAAAACAGTATATAGTAATCAGTATTGAACAAGTTATGGAAGTAAAATACCTTGGAATTACATTGTCAAGTTACGGAGACCTAGACAAAGAAGTGAGAAATCAAGTACCAAAAGCAAATAGATTGGCAGGATGCAATAACACTATATGGCGAAACCGACATATTAACACTGAGATGAAGTCAAGAATTTATAGAGCCAGTGTAAGACCAATAATGACATATGCATCAGAAACAAGACCCGATACAGCCACAACACAAAGACTACTGGAAACGGCAGAGATGAGAGTACTGAAAATAATTATAGGAAATACACTGAGAGATCGAAAGAGGAGCGAAGATATTAGAAGACAATTTAACGTACAGTGTATAAACGAATGGACACTAAATAGAAAAAGGGAATGGAACAAGCACATAAGCAGAGTGGGGGAGACCCGTGTGGTCAAAATAGCAAGAGATAAATCACCAATCGGTAGAAGAAGTATCGGCCGACCGCGCAAAAGATGGAGTAACAACCTCCCATCAATCCACCAATGAACAAGCAGAATTGCTTATAAAGAGGAAGAAGAAGATATTGTGATTCATTAATATATAAACGCTAGAAAATTTTTAATGGCTATCATATTTGGAATATGACTGTTCCAGATTTTAGATACATTTTTTTTAAATATGCATAATCGTTCTATCCTTGTTCGTTCATATTTGGACAACATGCAGTAACCCTCACATTTATTCATATTGTATATTATAAAAATTAACGTTACCATTAGTTTTATAACGGAGTATATACAATATACATACGTACATCCTACTTGTAATTTTCTTTTGTCAATGTCTATTTACAGACTAAACTTCATTAATCGAATAATAATGATTAACTGGTGACCGTTACCACAACTTATTATTAATAACAATTTACGTATTTCCAGTGGCATAGTCAAGAATATTAAAACTGTTAATGGTTTTTTAATATTACATGATCAAAAGACATTTAAATTTTAAAAACAAGAAAATGCACCCGTATCCTCTATGTATTACTCGAAATAATAATCGCCAAAGGTTGAATGACCATCAGTTATACATTCTTCTTCTTACGGTGCTTGTCCGTTCCGAAATGGCTAGCCTAGCTTTGCTTGCTGTTACTCGGAATAGTCAGGTTGTAGATGTATCTACTTTTTCAAGTTTTGAAGCGAAGATATTCTTCTTCTATGTGGTCCTATTCTGGTATCTTTTCAAATACCTGGCCCTGAAGAATAAGTTGTAACAAGTCATATCTAAACTTACGTGCATAGAAATCGGCCCACCTAAAAATTTGGTCATTTTTGAAGCCTCGTGTTTCCTAAACCTGTTGGCCGATTTAAGTGATTTTTTTAATATGTTATAGCCTTATTCTTTACCAATATTGCTGTAATAATATTATTGCTAAATAGATAAGTGTTATTTTATACCGGGTGTAACAATGATAGTGTGTTTTTTCCTCAAAGTTCGGAACACCCTGTGGAATATTCTAGCGTATATAAAATATTGAAATTAAAACTTAACTGTAGCCTTAGGCTTTCTTAACATTTTGCTTTTTGATTCATTCCCTTATGTTGGATAATAAAAAAGTTAGATATTTTAACAACTAGCAACGTTCTTCATCAATACAGGGTGTTTCAAAATAAGTGCGACAAACTTTAAGGGGAAATTCTACATGAAAAATAACGACCGTTTTATTTATAAACATATGTCCGCAAATGCTTCGTTTTAGAGATACGGGATGTTGAATTTTTTTTACAAACTGACGATTTATTTACTGCTCTAAAACCGGTTGAGATATGCAAATGAAATTTAGTGGGTTTTAAGAGGTTGTTATTGCGCATATTTGACATACAATTAAGAATTTTATATTCACCATTGGCGTGTATACGGGTCATATTACCCGGTCATATTACCCGTATGCACGCCAATGGTGAATATACAATTCTTAACTGTATGCCAAAAAATGCGCAATAATTACGTATTAAAACCTACCCAATTTTATTTGTATATCTCGTGCGGTTTTAGAGCAATAAATAAATCGTCAGATTGTACGAACAAATTCAACATCCCGTATTTCTGAAACGAAGCATTTGCGAACATATGATTATAAACCTAACTGTCATTATTTTTTCATGCAGAATTACCCCTTAAAGTTTGTCGCACTTATTTAGAAACACCCTGTATTGATGAAGAACGTTGCTAGTTGTTAAAATACCTAACTTTTTTATTATCCAACATAAGCGAATGAATCAAAACGAAAAATGTTAAGAAAGCCTAAGGCTACAGTAGAGTTTTAATTTCAATATTTTATATACGCTAGAATATTCCACAGGGTGTTCCGTACTTTGAGGAAAAACACACTATCATTGTTACACCCGGTATAAAATAACATTTACATGGTTAGCAATAATATTACTACAGTGATATTGTTGAATAATAAGGCTACAACGTAGTAAAAAAATCACTTAAATCGGCCAACAGGTTTAGGAAATACGAGACTTCAAAAATGACCGAATTTTTAGATGGGCCGATTTCTATGCACGTAAGTTTATGTTCATTCCTTTATTCTCCATAACATGACCAATATATTCCAGTTTGGGCTCTTTGATTGTGTTAACAATCTCTTCCCTGCTTTTTTGTTCTGTATCTATTCTTTCTTGTGTTTATCACCTCTATGAACGACCCCGCCCATACTCTATCAGGACTTCTAAGTTTACTTATTTATTAGTAATCTAGTTCATTAGGTATGAGTATAGTACAAGTTGCATAATTTACCGAAATAGAGTCGCAACAGTATCCAGCAACTTTGAAATGGTCGATGTTTAGTGGTGGATGACACAAGGCTTCAAATGAAAAGGGTAAGTAGGTAAAAAATGTGGAAAATTTTTGAAAGGAATAATAAATAGACTGAAAATAATCGAGAAAAGTAAAAAGGGCTTAAAAAACAACATAATTCAGACAATCTATTCCAAATCAGTGTCACGAAAATTTAGTGAGCATTGTTAACAACCGTGATCATTTTCGACGTCATTGTGTACAGTAAACGAAGCAAGTCAATTTTCAAGTCCATTGTCAGTGACGCTAATGATGATGCGTATACGCGTCATTCATTACCTGTTTTAAAATACCAACTTGTGACTATGTACTATTAGATGATTAATATACATACAATCCCGAAATAGTTGCGATACCTTCTTTACAGTCATTGTTCAATAATAATAATAAGTAATTTAAAATAATTATACACTACTTCAAGAAATTAACGTACCACCTTAAAAATTGGTCATTTTTGATGTCTTGAATTTCCTAAACCTGTCGTCCGCTTTAAGTATTTTTTTAAATATGTTATAGCCTTATTTTTTAACAATTTTAGCTGTAATAATATTGTAGTTAGACAGGTAAATTGTCATTGTATACCGGGTGTACCAATCAAACTGTTTTTTCTGAATGTTCACCACACCCTGTAGAATATTCTAGCATTTATAAAATATTAAAATAAAACCCAACTATAGCTTCAGATTTTCTTAACATTTTGTTTTATGATTCAATCGCTCATGTTGGATAATGAACAAGTTAGGTAATACCTACTTTAACAACTAGCCATGTTTTTCATCAATAAAGGGTGTGTGACAAACGTTAAAGGGTAACTCTACATGAAAAAGAAATGACAGTTTGCTTAATAAACTTATGTCCGCAAATGCTTCGTTTTCGAGATACGGAAGAATTTTTTCTTACAGACTGACGATTTATTTATTGCTCTAAAACCGGTTGATATATGCAAATGAAATTTAAATAGTTATTGCGCATTTTTGACATACAATTAAGAATTTTATATTCACCATTGGCGTGCATACGAATAATATGACTCGTATGCGCGTAAATAAAAAACATAAAATTCTTAATTGTATGTCATAAAATGCGCAATAGCTTAAACCTTACCAAATTTCATTTGCATAGATATCTCAACCGGTTTTAGAGCAATAAATAAATCGTCATTTTGTAAGAAAAATTTCAACATCCTGTATCTCCGAAACGAAGCTTTAGCGGACATGTGTTTATAAAGCAAACTGTCATTATTTTTTCATGCAGTTGGCCCCTTAAAGTTGGCCGCACTTATTTAGAAACACCCTGTATTGATGAAGAACATGGCTAGTTGTTAAAGTACCTAACTTTTTTGAGATGCATCAAGTCAAACTGGTTTGATTTTATTCAACAAACTTGACTTGACTTGAAAACCAAACTTTTTTGTAAAAAAGTTTGACTTGACTTGATTTCGATATCTTTAGGTTTGACTTGAAATCAAACTTCTTCAAACAGTTTGAAGTTTGAATATCATATTGCGCAACGTGTTTATTTCCCATTCTAAGTGAGACCGTACCGACTTTTGTTTTGACTTATTTGGGTAGATCTGAATCTGTACTCTGCTACTCCGCAAATTGTTTGAAGTTCATATTAAGAAGTCTATGCTTGGCTTGTTTATTACGTTCCTTTTGAAGTGTGTGCTTTGTGAAATAATATCTCAACCTGAATATTTTTCGGCTCAGACTAAGTACCAGAAAAAATTGAGTCTGATTTTGAAGGTATTCCCACTGCAAAAAATCAAGAGAAAAAATCTGTAGTCGAAGCAGAATTAATTAAGAAAAATTAATATACTGATTTATTTGATGTTGCGGCAGGTGATCTCAAAACAATGAAAATTGCAAAGTGTAAGTAAAATACTAAGACAAATAGTAAACTAATTCTTTAAAACGACATTGCAAAGTCGCAAAAAATTCATTAAACCTACTCTATCAATTGTCCTTCATAAATTTTTGTTAAAGTAGATTAAACTACGCTTGGTATGAGAAAAAAACCATCCAACGAATACTTTGTTTTAATTTAGTAACACTCTATTAAAAATACAAAAAAGTAATATCGATAAAACGAAACTTGTCAGGAAGCAATTCTAAGCGTACAGGAATCATTTTCAAGAAATTTACGACCCTATGTTGATTATAATTGCTCCTTTATCAAGATACTTTTATATGGAACTCATTGTATTATTAATTTTCTTATCTTAATTGGCAACTAACATGTCTATCTCGGCAAAAAAGTATATCTACTAAATAAATTATTTTTCAAACTAGTTTGACAAACAGTTTGAATTTTCAAACCTGTACGATTGACCAGTTTGACTTGAAATAAAGTCGAACTCAAGTCAATTTCAAACATTCAAGTCAAACTTGTGCAACTCTAAGCGAATGAATCAAAAAACAGAATGTTAAGAAAACCTGATGCTGTAGTTGGGTTTTAATTTCAGTATTGTATAAATGCTAGAATATTCCACAGGATGATGCGAACTTTGAGAAAAAAACATAGTTTGATTGGTACACCTGGTATACAGTGACAATTTACCTGTCTAGCAACAATTTTCTTACAGTGATATTGTTAAAGAATAAGGCTATAACATGTTAAAAAAATCACTTAAATCGGACGACATGTTTAGGAAATTCGAGACATCAAAAATGACCCATTTATAAGGTGGTGCGTTAATTTCTTGGAGTAGTGTACCTATTAACAATTTTGTAAAATTATACTTCGTTCTCCTTGTATAGTAAATGCTGAACATTTGGAGTCCTCTTGCTATATATAAAATAATAATTGATGGTATTCAGCTGGCACTCATAATAATTAAACAATGTCTATAATAGGAAAAATGTTGCGAAATAATTATGATTCAACAGATGTTTCAAACCGCTGTTTTTTTCTAACCGTTTCTCGTCATTCTGCTCATATTTCTGCGAATTGTAGAAACAGGATGTACCATCTAATGCAGAAATGTGATATATGCAATCGGCAAATTGCAATTATATTAAAATCGACACAATTAGGCTCTGACACTCCTGCAACAAAGGCCCGAGTCAGCACTCAGAAATGCGATATTTGTCTAAGCCGATGGGTATGTTGACCCCATGCCCAACATAAGCGTTGTATTGCTTCATTCTTTTATTTTCGAGCTACATTATAACCAATGGATAAGTCGGTCTGTTTTCTCCTCTTGGCCCCAAGCAAGGTCACTTCAATATTAAGACGATACAATATGGACAGCGAGTGGAATTATTGTACTTTTACTTTTAAAACTGTTGTTTTAATGATTCAAATGTAATTTGTGGTAGTCCAGGGCGAATCTGTTTTGAGATGGACGTTGAGAGGTGACTCAAGTTTTTTTGCAGAAATTGCTTGAAAATAACTCAAATAATAATATTTGAGTTATCCTCCCACTCAAAATGGTCCGGAACATTGTTTAAATAATCAAAATGTCAAAATATGAAGGAAAAATTCGATTTTTTTATTAGTTTTTTGATTATAACTTTAAAACTATTCATTTCTGAGAAAAGTTGTACTGACATAAAAGTTGCGTAATTAAATTTCCTACAATATAGAATTGGTTAAATATTTAAAAAATAGTCACCCTTGTTGCAACATTGCAATAATTGCGAAAAAAACCATACAAAAACAAGTATTCGCATTTTACGTTTTTCAACCATTTATGCTACACTTAGGACCTTCATATTTTACCCAGAAAAACTTTATGATATAGTAAAACAACCCTGTAAATTTCATTAAGATCGGTTTAATAGATTTTGCAAAATAAATTTTGCAATCCAGCTTTCGCAAAAAAATTTATTTTTTTTAAATGTTGCAGGACTGAAAATAAAGCAGATAGCAAGTTGAATTTTTTTTGCTTATAGAAGTCTACTGTACCTTTCATTTGCAATTTGCAAAATTAAAATCGATTAATTACCGCGGCGTCAGGACATTTTTTAAATAAACATAAATTTTTGGTGCTACGCACAGGACAGCGGTGTTCGATTCACACAAGTTGATTTCCACCAAAATTTCTTCCAATCTTTATCTAATATATTATTTTCTTACTCTATATTTTGTTGTATTTTAATATTTTAATTCCACAAATATCATACTAATTTTACTATTGTTTGTGAAATATTGTTTAAACAATTGCATATGTTTAAAAATAATAAACTTTTATTCTCTAAGTTAAAATACATGAACAAAGAGAGTTTTGCTAAAAAAAGTTATTTCAAAGGATAGAGTATGTGTTTTTATTTTGCAATAAACAAATTTATTTATTTATATCGAAATGTAATAAAAATTAAAATGTATCAATCATTATCAAAGGTCATTGGAATGCCCAATCAGAGCAAACTATCCGCTGTCCTGCGCGTAGCACCAATAATTAATGTTTATTTAAAAAAATTCCTGACGCCGTGGTTGTTAACCGATTTTAATTTTGCAAATTGCAAATGAAAGGTACAGTACACTTCTATACGTAAAAAAGTTCAACTTGCTATCTGCTTTATTTTCAGTCCTGTAACATTTTGAAAAAATGAATTTTTTTTGCGAAAGCTGGATTGCAAAATTTATTTTGCAAAATCTATTGAAGGGATCTTAATGAAATTTACAGTATTGTTTTACTGTATCATAAAGTTTTTCTGGGTGAAATATGAAGGTCCTAAGTGTAGCATAAATGGTTGAAAAACGTAAAATGCGAATACTTGTTTTTGTATGGGTTTTTCGCAATTATTGCTATTTTGCAACAAGGGTGACAATTTTTTAAATTTTTAAATAATTCTATATTGTAGGAAATTTAATTGCGCAACTTTTATGTCAGTTCAACTTTTCTCGGAAATGAATACTTTTAAAGTTATAATCAAAAAACGAAGAAAAAAATCGAATTTTTCCTTAAAATTTTGACATTTTGCTTATTTAAACAATGTTCCGGACCTTTTTGAGAGGAAGGATAACTCAAATATTATTATTTGAGTTATTTTCAAGCAATTTCTGCAAAAAAATTTGAGTCACCTCTCAACGTCCAAATGTACTAATATTTTTACAGATGCGCCCTGGACTATGGGTAATTATTGGTCTGGATATATGACGCAAATACAAATTTAAACTACATACCCGTACCTCCAAAAATTTTGTCCCGTTAAAATATTTTTACTTTTTTTTATGCACCATGTTCTTTCAGAAGGTTGGTTACCATCATAGCTATCTTAATTTTATTCACTGCCACCCTAAATAGCATGCTTGTATCAACACCATACCATTCTCGCCAATTCTTCAACCATGAGGTTCTTATTCGTCCTGGACTGCGTTTGCCTGCTATTTTTCCTTGCATAATTTTATATTTTGTATCAACCTATATATTTGAGATCTCTTATTACATGTCCTATGTCAATAGAACTTACTTCAGGAGAAATATGTCCAGATATTACAAAAGACGAAATAATATACGCATTCAAAACAATGAAGAACGGAAAAAGCCCAGGACCTGAATGCTTCCTATCGACCTTTAAAAAATTATAGATAAGCAGCATATTGATGTTTTAGTGATACTCTTGAACAAAATTTATAGCTCAAGCACATTACCCAAAGAATGGTCAACGTCGATCTTTATTTGTCTCCCTAAGGGCAAAACCAGACGGCCACAGTCGCTCGTCTGGGGTGTAACGTCCACTCTACATAAGAACCCAAGTTAAATCATCGGAAACTACTTTTGTGGATCCACGAAAAGAAAAATGCCAGAGAATGCGGTGACTACCGCACCATTAGCTTGATGTCCCATATGCTAAAGTTGCTACTGAAAGTCATCTACAACCGAATATATCATAAACTGGACATAGAGATTAATGATAAGCAATTTTGGTTTCGCAAAGGCCTAGGAACTCCTGAAGCTCTTTTTTCACTTAACATACTTATACAAAGGTGCCTGGACGTCAATCAAGATATATATGTGAGTTTTATTGACTAATAAAGCACTCGACAAAGTACGACATGAACAATTGGTGAAATCAAAGAAGATAGACTAGAATGACCTCAGGAGTCTCACAATAAAACACTGAAAACTTTTGTTTTCTATACTTCCACAAAATTTATTATTTACAACTATGTGACTATAGCTGTTTCGGCAGAGTGCCTTTCTCAAGTGATATAATTTACAATGTGTTTGCCTTTTTAAGTCTCTAACTGAAGAGGTTGAAGAGTGGGGAGCTGTTTGTCTCGAGTTGGTCATTCAGAATTATATCTGTATTTTTCAGTTTATTAATTTTCATAGATTCTAAAAAAGATAGCTTAAGGCCTTTATTTTGGATATGCAGAATTTGAAACTCTTCATTGAAAGAATGATTATGATCTAGAAGGTGAAGTGCGTATGTAGAAGTGTCTGTTTTTGTATTGTTGAAAGCCCTTTTGTGTTCTGCTATCCGTTTGTCAAAAGTTCTGCCAGTTTGACCGATGTACGTTTTCGGACAGTCACCACAAGTTAGTTTGTACACACCACTCTGTAGTTGCTTTCTCTTTCGGCTTTTATTGTTCTTAATATATTTGCTTAAGTTGTTGTTAGTTCTGAAAGCTGGTATTATTCCTTTCTTTTTTATGTATCTGGCTATTTTTGTTGTTATCTTGCCAGTATACAGGGTGATCAACTTCTGTGACAAAGTCTAATATATCTGTTATTATACAATATATGAAAAAAATTGTGAATAAAAGTTATAGAAACCTTTAATTTACACATTTTAAAATTAGTGAGAAATATACAGGGTCCTCCATAACACGGTGCCAAACCAAAGTTATGTTTTTTTAAATGGAACACGCTGTATTTTATTCAAAATCTGGTTTCTTTATATTTTTCTGATTCTAGAGATATAACACTTGTCTAGGGTTATACTGAGTGTTTCAAAGTTACGAGCACTTTTATTAAAAAATCATACTGATTTGATCGCCCTGTATGTTCTTAACGGTGTAATATAAACTTATTTTTTTAATGATTTTGACTGTCAATATTAAAGTAGTTTTGTAACAATGTACAATTTTTTTATAACTACACAAATTGTATACAGAGTAAGTCAAAATGTAAATACAAGATTTTCTCCATAATTTTAAATGGAACACCCTGTATTTTATATTATTATCGAAAAGTTCTATCACTATACTTACATATCTTTTAAATATTCCCTATACCTAAAGCTATTAGTTTTCGAGGTATTTTAGTTTTATTGTCGATAACAACATTTATTACTTAGTTATTAATAACAATACTTTATTTTATTAAAATTTATTAAAAAAACTAAATTAAATAAAAAAAATGTCCAACGTACTTGAAGTGATACAAAGGTGTTCAAAATGACCTTTCATAACGTAAAATTGTGTCTGTTTACACTACCATTTTTGTGGAATGTTGCTTCGTCTCCAAAAAAAAAGGAACAAACTCAAAAAATCTCTCTGTATAACTATTTGTTGTTGTGACCATTGACAAAATTATATCTTCGTTCTAAATTATCCTCAACAAGTTCCTGATGTAATTGTATATGAGTTGGGTGCATGTTGTTTTTCTTGAGTATGTTTTGAATAGATCCATAACTTATATCTTGCTCTCTTGTAATATTTTGAATACTTGTATGAGGATTTTCTGTAACAGACAAACATTGTAAAACATTTAATTCATTTTCATCCGTAATAATGATTTTTGTTTTTTCCTTTGCTTCATAAACAGAACCAGTGCGATTAAACCTGTCTAATAAGTTGTCAAATGCTCTCTTATTTGATTGTTGACGCTACGGACACCGTTCCTTATAAATTCTTGTGGCAACTAAATTAGTTTTTGAAACACTCTCCTAAAATCCATATCATGTCTGTCATTTCTTCACGACTAAAATTCATTGTTAGGTAACAATTATAACAATATGGCAAACAATTATAATCAATAACAAAAACAAAAACGTACAGATAATTAAAATCTTACATCTGACAGTTATTGTGTCAATTATTTCAAAGCCACCTTAAACAGCAATTTATAGTTCCCATTTCTTAGCGGAAAATTAATATCATTTTGTTAGTAAATATAAAATTGTCGTTATTGTATAGAATTTACCATAAACTTGGAGAAAAAATGAAATGCAGTCTAATTTTAATTATCATTAACAAACTCATTGGAGGTTTCTAATATTAAGGGTAATTAATTGACTAATAAACGTATCTATGAGTTATCAGCAATACAACTAAAATATCTTGAAAACTAATAACTTTAGGTATAGGGAATATTTAAAAGATATGCAAGTATAACAAACAAACTTTTCGATGGTAGTATAAAATACAGGGTGTTCCATTTAAAAATATGAAGAAAATCTTTTATTTGCATTTTGACTTACCCTGTATACAATTTGCGTAGTGATAAAAAAATTGTACGTTGTTGCAAAACTACTTTAATATTGACAGTTAACAGCAGTAAAAAAATAAGTTTATATTATACTGTTAGAATCATACAGGGCGATCAAATCAGTATGATTTTTTGATAAAAGTTCTCATAACTTTGAAACACTCAGTATAACCCTAGGCAAGTGTTATATCTTTTTAATCAGAAAAATGTAGAAAAACCAGATTTTGAATAAAATACAGGGTGTTCTATTTAAAAAAAACATAACTTTGGTTTGGCACCGTGATATGGAGGACCTTGTATATTTCTCACTAATTTTAAAATGTGTACATTAAAGGTGTCTATAACTTTTATTCACAACTTTTTTTCATATATTTTATATTAACAGATATATTGGACTTTGTCACAGAAGTTGATCACCCTGTATGTGATGAAGCAGAAGGTACTGGGTTCTTTCTGTGGTGGTGGATACACTAATTTCAGGGCTTTCTTATGGAGTTTTTGATTTAAAAGTTTGTTAACTGTTTGTCGTTATAGCCGTTTTTTATCTCAGGACCTTATAGACCTCAGGAGTATATCGGATTTATACTATAAGCAACCAGCAAAAGTACGTGTTAACGATCAGCTGTCAGAGGAAATTGATATCAGACGTGGGGTGAGACAGGGATGCGTGTTGTCGCCTATTCTTTTTAATGCCTACTCGGAAGAGATTTTGAAAAAAGCTCTTGGGGCTGAAACAGTAACAACATTAGATATACGGATGACCCTGTCATCTTAGCCGAAAATATTGGGGATCTTCAGAGGCTGGTGACCAGAATAGCGGAGTTTGGACAAGAATACGGTCTAACAATGAACGTCAAGAAGTGGAAGTTCTAGTATTGTGGAGTCTCGGATATTTTCCACCCAAGAAACTTTTAAAATTCTTCTATAGCACCTCATTTCTAAAGCCTCAAAGCGATTTAGATCACTTTTATTCATAAAGTAAGACCAAGGCAACGTAGTAGCAAAGTAGGCATATCCGCAATACCAATTTTAGGTCTATGTTACATAATACCTTGGACATCCTTCTAAAAGCAGCTTTCGCCTGCTCAAGTTTGGTACTATTCACATATTATAGACGATTTTTTATTCTGTTGTTTACTTTATGAGTATTTTGGTTTTCCGTATGTTCAGATCAAGACATATTTCCTTGCAGCCCTCAACGACACTGTCAAGTAATGTTTGCAGATCTTCTTGAGTAGAAGCTAGGAGTACTGTGTCGTCTCCATATTGCAAAATATTGATCACCTCACGGTTCACAATTATTTATTCTTGTTTTTCAGAAAGTATATTTCTGAAAATTATTTCGAAGTAAACATTGAAAAGAAGGGGCCGAAGAGGCATACTTTCGGTACTCCTGTTTTAATTTTTAGAGACTGTGACTCAAAACTGTCTACTAAAACTGATGGTGTTTGATTTCAATATAAATTTGCAATTATACGAATATCTCTGCCATGCAAGCTAATGTATCTTACAACTTCGATCAATATAGAGTGCTTAACACGTTCAAATGCCTTTTGGAAGTCAATAAAACAATAGTACAGGTCTACAGATATATCACATCTTTGAGCATATACAACCCAATGCCTCTCTCGTTCCAAACCCGTTACGGAAACCAAACTGTGTGTCACTTAGTTACAGCCATGTATTATCTTTATATAACCAACTAATATAACCCTTATTTTGTGCTCTTTCTCAACTTAACGTTTGTTTCAGGCCTCGACAATAGACGGTAGACGTAAAGGAGCCTGCCTATTCTGTCAGGAATACTTCATGGAGTTGTACTTATTGGCCGAACTGAAAACTATTAGTCTGAAGGTGACGACAGTAGACATGCAGAAACCTCCTCCTGATTTCCGTACGAATTTTGAAGCGACGCCCCCACCGATCCTGATAGACAGAGGGATGGCCATCTTGGAAAACGAGAAAATCGAAAGACATATCATGAAGAACGTGCCAGGAGGTCATAATTTATTTGTACAGGTAAGTTACCCTCAATTTGTGAAAACAAACAACTGTCGATATTTGAACTCTTTTTGTAACTTTGCGTCGATTGATACACGATTTCACTAATTTTTACCAAACTTCCGATCATAACGTGGTACTTCCGGTTACAACTTTTTAACCGAAAGTGATATAAAAGCCGGAAATATATATTTGGTCTCGGCTTGCCAAGACGCGTCGAATAATACATCGCTTGTACTATTTCGGCGATTTTAAAACAGTACTTCCGGTTGCAATTCTGGAACCGGAGTTTGAGGTTAAATTTCTCACCTTTAATACTAACGTGTGATCCAAAATTATTGTCACCATAGGTGGCTCTGAACGACAGAGATAGCTATACAGTGCATGTCCTTATTAATTCAGATATACTTTCCAGTTTACGTCAACTTTGACAGATACTTGTCAGTGTACGTACGTCAACTTAAAAAACACTATAATTGAACATAAAAAGTAGCAGAGGAAGCAAAACTTTAACTTTATACGAATTAAAAGGTCTTGAGATTGTGTATCTTTTCAACGTGTTTTCAATCTTTATTCTTTGTTTGGAAAAGTGATCATAACAACACTGAATATAGCCGCAGTTGGCCGTGACGCCACACTCCGGCGGTCTTTCATATTAAAACAAGACATACGTATTTTTTTTGCACGGATAGCTTTGATCCCAATAATTGTGGATCGCTCGTTATCTTTGGGTTCTCATTCGACATTTCATGTGTCATTCTGTCTATCCCAATAACAGAGTAGTTGTGTTTACGGATGGACAGACAGACATGGATAATTCAAGATTTTCACCTTTTAATATAAAATGGGTGAAAACAATAATCTAAAGGGCAGTAAGAGATGCGACACAAAAATGACAGTAGATTTTGGTCTAAGATCAAAGCATTATGAGGGCAAGAGAGAACAGTAATATACGGCAGAAAATATGAACATAACAAGATACAACATAAAGAACACGAAATGGTAAAACTTTGGAAAAAGTATTACACCTGTATATTTAAATTAGAAAACAGAAGCCCGAACTCAAATGACACATCAAGCTCAAAGGAAGAAAAGAAACAGCACATGGATAATAGAGAAAGAAGAAGTCATTGAAGCAACAAATATAATTAAAAACGGAAAATCTGGAGGAGAAGATGGAATAGAACCAGAAATGATGAAATGGATGGGCAATGAAGGCATAGATTGGTTATGGATCATATGTAATGAAGCATTGAAGCAAAATAAAATACCAAAACATTGGGAAAATACCACATGGAAGAACTATGAAGCGATATGTCTAGCACAAGTGGCTTTTAAACTATATACTAAAATAATAGAGAATAAATTAAAAGCCGAAATGAAAAAAGAAGCCAGAAATAAAATGATTTAACATAAAATAACAATAAAGTAAAATAACCAGAAAACAATTAGAATGGTTTGTGCACGTACAGAGGATGGGAGACGAAAGATTGCCAAAGAGAATATTAGAAACTAAAAGAGCAAATAAATGAAAGAAAGAACTGCCAAGTTAAATCTGGATAAAGGAAGTTATAAAAGCAGGTAAATTACAATGAAATGAGAATGATATATAGAAACAAAAAAAGAATGGAAAAAAGAATTGACACCAACACAACAAAAATTCAACTGATTTAAAAATATTATATCGCTAATTGCTAAAGTTACGCTTATGACCTCCAAGCAGTATAACTTGTTCATAATAGTTATCATTTTTCAAGGTACTCAAAACCAATAAATTACAGTATAAAAACAAATGACAAACGTGAACATAAAAATAAATATTTAAAGCCGGATGACCAGGAAACGCATTGTCCTTATACAACACTCTCGATCTTGACAAATGATTTTTCAGTACGAAACACCAAGAAATTTCAATCAATACGTATTTTGTCTAAGTGAATTATAATGTTTTCGCGACAACAACAAAGTTCAAGGCACATAGTAATGACCTTGAAATGCATTTTATACCTTTTTCTTTAATTGCAAATTTGTCATGTTCAATAAAATATTTTTTATGTTACACCGGATTAAACCGTTTATTTTCAATGACTCTCTTCAGACAGACTGTTTTTTAAGCATAATATAATTCACAGAATATCACTGAACGATATCGCTAACCGTTTTCAGCTACGTACTGATCTCATCCAAATAATGGTATCACCCTTCAGAATTCCCAAAGCTTCATATACCTGGACAGAGAGCTAAATAGTCAGCTAGACCACTCAAAAGAAATTAGAAGACGCATTGAAATAGCAAGGTCTGGTTTTATGAACATGCGTAAAATGCTCTGTAAACCCAAGCTATCAGTCACAATAAGATTGAGAACACTAAAGTGTTGATGTGTGGTCTGTATTACTAAAGAGCTATGAGACCTGAACATTAAAACAGTATGACGTCAACAAATTGTACTGAATTCATTCGAAATGTGGATGTACCGCCGAATGCTAAGAATAAGCTGGATCAGCAGAACTACTAATGAAGAAGTAAGGGAAATAATGAACACACGTCCTCATCTGGTCAATAAAATCAAAATTAGAAAGACTTCATATCTAGGACGCATAATACTCCAGGTATTATTAGAAGGCAAAATCGAAGGTAGAATAACAGCAGACTTGCCCGTTGGAAATCCCTCTTTTGAAGAAACCCGAAAGGCCTTAAATAAGCTGAAAAATCACAAAGCGCCGGGTACGGACGAGATACCAGCAGAATTTCTGTAATATGGTGGAGAAACACTACATCGCCAAATCCACTAATTAATAACACAGCTATGGTTAGAAGAAAGGATACCAGCAAGACGCAAGGAAAACATCATAGTGCCCATCCACAAAAAAGGGGACAAAACAAAATGCGCGAATTACAGAAGGATTTCACTCTTAAACACAGCATATAAAATCCTCTCGAACATCATTCTTAGTAAACTAACCTCTTATGCTGAAAATGTCCTAGGAGAATATCAAGCCGGTTTTAGGGCAAACAGATCCACAATAGATCAACTATTCACGCTGAGACAGCTTCTAGAAAGGGGATGGGAGTGTAACAGACCCATGCACAATCTCTTCATAGACTTTCGACAGACATATGACAGCGTAGAAAGAAGCCAAGTATGGAATGCCATGGCGGAGTTCTCAATACCAAAGAAACACATTCGGATGACTAAAGTCTGTATGGAGGGTGGAATGTCAAAGGTACGTGTAAATAATAAACTGTCTGACAGCTTCGGAATCAACAGTGGACTCAAACTGTGTGATGCGTTATCTCCACTACTTTTTAACCTTGTAATAGACAAAGCCATGAGGTCGACCGAATTAAAAACAGAACTGCTATCGGTTCAAGGTCCCAAGTTATTACTAGCATACGCAGATGACTTGATCTCGTTGGAGACTCCATCCTATCCACAAAAGCCATTTTCAACAAGGTGGAAGGAACAAGCGAAGTAGGGCTGAGGATTAATGAAGAAAAGACGAAATATGTGTATATTAATAGAACGACACGAAGAGACAGAATAAGACAAAATGTGACGGTCAACACTTTCAATTTCGAAAGAGTACAACGTTTTAAGTATCTATTTTTAGACTTAGATTAGTTTTGATAACACTGAAGTATTTTCCATTTTCTTGTCTGCACCTCGTAAGTTCTTAAATGTCAGCTTCCTTGTAAAAGAATGAACTGAGAAGAATGTCACTGCAACTGGTTTGTAACAATTCTCTCTAAAACATTATTAAATTTCAAACAATGATTGGCATGATGTAATCCACGATGTGAAAATTTATTCATATACAGTTAATAATAAAACAGACTTTTACGAACAGTAATATTCCTTTCGCCATAAAGAGAAGAATTATTGCAAATAATGATACGGATATCTACATAGATTTGTACTAAATTCGCGAATTTTGTCGTGAAAATATTGAAGTTGTATTTTATTCTAGTGTCCAGCTTCCAGTCACAAATTTTAGACTAATAGCCGTGCCATTTTGGATATTGTCAGCGTAGTAAACGACTCTACAGAATGTGTTACCTATCTCAAATCCAGCTTACTGGGAAGGTTTCCTATTATTTTGTCCATTATTAAATTACATATGATATAACATGTCTTTCTTCTCTTTTATAGTCACATATACATGCAGTGGTTACTAAATTTGCACTTTACCTCTCCTGTAAATAGTTTAATAGTTAATTACTTCAAAGTCATCACAAATATGGCGATGTCTAATGCATCAAGAACTCGGCCATTAGCACTGCCAAAGATAAATCTTAGATTAATCTCTGATAAGACCGTCGTGTTTCTGTTAATAGACGCAAATAAAGTTAGAACAAACCGATTAAAAGCCCATGAAATTTTACGAGCAATTAAATTTGATCCTTCATTGAATTTTATGTACTTCTAAACCTGTTTCGACAGTCGTGAAGTTAGAGATGGCTCACTTAGGAGTCATCGAATCTTTGGAACTAATATCAGCGAAGTTATTTGTAGATTTACAACAAGAAAATAAAGACGGTATCTTGTACTGCAAATATGTATTAGAAGAACAGCATTTTTGTGTCTTCTAATACTGTGTCAAGACTTGAAGAAAGCTTTTGACAGAGTATGACTCAAACATGTATAATTCCATCTTCTTTATAATACAGGGTGATTGATTAGTAGGATAAAGCTCAATAGCTCTGCTATAGTAATAGATAGCAATAAAAGTTAATAACAAAAATTTTAGCCACCTTTGAGCTTCACATTACAAAATTAGTTAGAATGTTACAGGGTGTTCGATAACACAGTGGCAGACCTAACTTATGTTTTTTTAAATGGAACACCCTATATTTTATTTTAAATTCGAAATCCTGTTAACTTCTCCATCTCAAAAATATAAAGGTTTGTAATGTTGTACAGGGTATTTACAAAGTTATAACCAATTTTGTATGAAAATCGTAACAAGTTCAACTCCCTGTATAAATAAAAATAAGCACAACAGCAATGGTTTATTAATGCCATATTTTTTATTTATTGTCAAAATTTTTAAGAATGATTGATATTGCTAATTTTCTTTATATCAAATACAGGGTGAGTCAAAATTCAAGTACATTATTTTCTCAGTAATGTTAAATGGAACACCCTGTATTTTATACCATTATTGAAAAGTAACATTACCGTACTTTAATTTTTATATGACATTCCCTATGTCCAAATTTATTAGTCATCCTTTACTATTAGTAAATCCTCTTAACTTCCCCATCACGAAAATATAAAGGTTTGTTATGTTATATAGGGCTTTTACAAAGTTATAACCAATTTTTTTATGAAAATCGTAACAAGTTCAGCTCCCTGTATAAATAAAAAAAGCACAACAGCGATGGTTTATTGGTGCCATATTTTTTGTTGATTGTGAAAATTTTTAAAAATTGTTGATATTGCTAATTTTCCTTATATCGAATACAGGGTGAGTCAAAACGCAAATACATTATTTTCTCAGTAATGTTAAATGGAACACCCTGTATTTTATACCATTATTGAAAAGTAACATTACCGTACTTTAATTTTTATATGACATTCCCTATGTCCAAATTTATTAGTTTTCGAGATATTCTCATTTTTCAGAACAAATTATTTTCGGTGTCTAAATTTATCTAAATTTTAAGTAAGCCATGACTGAATTGACAATTGAAGATTACCGATTATCAATCCGTTAATCAATGTAACACTGTAGCAAATAAAGAAATAAAAATAATTTATTAGTAATACATTTCACAAACAAAAACACAACCACTACATGCAACATTTTTGAAACAATTAAAAACTATCTTTTTATGTAAATGCAACAAATAAACAAAGAAAATTAGTAATAAATTTTACATAAAAACACACAAACACAAAATACAATATTTTGTGAAGACAATTAAACGCTACTTTTGTATGTAAATGTAACAATGTAACAAATAAAGAACGAAACATAATTTATCAGTAATACATTTTGCAAAAAAACAAGTTTGAAAAAATTAGAAGCTACTTTTAATAAAATATTTTTAATATTTAATTACATAAAGTGTTCAAAATTATCTCATAACACATTTATGTACTCCTAAAAACGATCATTGAATGAGCTACTTACTCTACGGAGCATTTGTAAATTAACACATCGAAATACACTTTGTATTCTATTTTTCATCTCATCTCTTGTTGTTGGAGGTATTTTATAAACTTCATTATTAACGTAACCCCAAAAAATTCAGTCCAGTTTATTAAATTCTGGTGATTTGGGTGGCCACGCTACTGGTCCATTGAAAAATGAAAATATCTCGAAAACTAATAAATTTAGACATAGGGATTGTTATCTAAAAATTAAAGTACGGTAATGGTACTTTTCAATAGTGATATAAAATACAGGGTGTTCTATTTAAAATTACTGAGAAAATAATGTACTTGCGTTTTGACTCACCCTGTATTTGATATAAAGAAAATTAGCAATATCGACCATTCTTGAAAATTTTGACAATACGTTAAAAAATATGGCAATAATAAACCATTGTTGTTTTGCTTATTTTTATTTATACAGGGAGTTGAACTTGTTACGATTTTCATATAAAATTGGTTATAACTTTGTAAATACCCTTTATAACATAACATACCTTTATATTTTTGTGATGGAGAAGTTAACAGGATTTCGAATTTAAATAAAATATAGGGTGTTCCATTTAAAAAAACATAAGTTTCGTCTGCCACTGTGTTATCGAACACCCTGTAACATTCTAACTAATTTTGTAATGTGAAGTTCAAAGGTGGCTAAAATTTTTGTTATTAACTTTTAGTGCTATCTATTACTATAGTGGAGCTATTGAGCTTTACCCTACTAACCAATCGCCCTGTAGAGAGATCCCTAGATATCATAAAAACTGTTGAAAACATTTACTCAAATAACAAAATAAAAATCAGAATAGATGGACAACTTACAGAATCTATACGTTGAGCTTCGCTGGTATCGCCAACTAGCGGATTACTAGTACAACTTCGGTTGGAAATTTTCAAATTTATTATTTAATTCTTACCGTGTAATATTTACAACGCAAAGAAGTAATTAGATTGTAATAATCGATGGTTAATATCAGTAAGTAAAAAATGTATGATTCATTATGATTATTTTTTAAAGATTTTGTTTATCATTTGAACGTTCTATTGATAAAGTATTAGTTTCCTTCTTTCCTAATTCCGATACTTTCACAGTTATCGTGTAGATGGTGCTTAGATTAATAGCCTAATTATATAATTGATGGATTCGACCGTTACTTGATTCGAACACTTGAGAAAGGCACTCCGCCGAAACAGCTGTAGTCACTTAGATATAATAAATTTTGTGGAAGTATAGAAAACAAACGTTTTCAGTTTTTTATTGTTAGCCTAATTATATTATAAAATGTTAAAAAAGAATGTGTGTGTACTTTGTACGCACGTAAGAAGTTATACTTCTACTACATATTATGTGATTTTTAAGACAATACCAAAAATTTAAAAAAATAAAAGAATAAAACGCACACAAACACATTGAACAATGCCACAAGGAAAAAATGATTTCTGAACGATAATAATTGTTGGCAAAAATTTTAAATACGCATTTTCTGAAAAAAAAATTATATAACAAATATACTTACAATCATAACATGCATAAAAAAATAAAAAAATAAAACTTGCATCGGGAATTGAACCCATGAATTTCGTGGCGCTTTGATTCGTAATCGAAGCGTAGACTCACTCGTCCAATCACACATTATTTATCATGTGGAAAAATACGGTAACTGAACGTTTTACTGTTTGACAGTTGTTTTGAAAATTAAATTATGTAGTTTAAATTTTGTAGAAGAAAATATAAAAATATAACAAAACAGTAAGAAAACAATATATTAGATGAAGATTGGTAGAACTTTTGTTGGTAATCAAATTAAGTATGTAAATCAAAGCATTACATACCTACTAGATAAATAAATCTACGCCAAAAAATCATAATTTAAAAATAAAAATCGAACCTAATTTGGGATTTCTCTCTAAAATCCGCATTCTTGAGAAAATAAATGTATGTATTTCAACCTAATCCAAATGTATAATTACAATATGATTATAATAAAAACTACTTACCAAATTAGAATGAGTTTTCCTTGTCCAAAATAGTTCAAAAGTCCAAAAATATAGGTATATGAAAACTATTTAAAAAGGCAGTATAACCATTAACTAACTTTTGTTTGTTGTTTCTTTTCACACAAATTTTAAAACGCAACAACCATAAATAATCTAACTACAGCTGGGCCACAGCCGCCATATTGAATAATTTTTGACATGTCATTTGAACATCCAATCAGAACAAAGTTATAATGCGCATGCGCCCGGTCGCTAGGTTTTACCATATAAAAATTCACCCTCTATCGCCGGTAAAGAAGTATAACTTCAAAAAACAAATTTCAGTATTTAAAACGTAAGTACTAAGGTATATATAAAAATATATACCACACCTTTGGCCAACTATAGTCTATTGGGACCGTGCAAGTTCGGCAAAGCGACCCCTATTTCTACGCTCTATACTAAAATTCGCACTTTTAATTATATTGGCCAATTATATTAGTCCTGGTTACTGGATAATTGTCAAGGCCATAGTCCAAAAAAATAATAAGAAGAAAAAATAAGATTCAGGTTATGTTATGAAAACGTCAACAATTGTATGTAGTAAATAAAATTAGTTATTAAAATGCAGTACTGCAAGCAAAATAAAATTAATTAAATTTACCTTTATATAATAATTGCATATCATATCAGTATTGTGGAGCAATATATAATTTTTCTGCTTCATTGACAGAAGGTATGAAATATACGTCAATTTGACAATATGAATTATTTAAGATAGTTGCAATATTTCTCCGCGACTCGCGCAGTGTCGTTTCTCGTTTCCCCTTCCAAGTACTTGCACACCGCGAATAGTGTCCTATTAATGTTTTTAATTGTCACTACGAATAAAACTTTTTGATGAACACATGATTTTTGAACACATGGTGAAGTAAATAGAAAGTAGAGGTATTTGCTTAATGATTCCTTTTAGTGATGAAAATGTATAGCAAAATTACTTCAGTAATTATATTTTACCAGACTGTATATGAGTCAAATCGTGGTTCAAAGATGTAAAAATCACAAGGCGATGAATCGGGACTATAGAATGGATGGATAAGGTCCAAATACCAGAAGCTGAAAACATAATACATGCGGCACAAAATAGGGAAACATATCGTTTAATGGTCGCCAACCTTCGGTATAACACGACACGTACATAAAGGTCTTAGCGATTTATAGAGATAGGGCAAACACTCCTGACCATGGAGCTGCGCGAAGGCGGATATTTTCACGTTACATAGTACAGTGCGTACCAAATTTCGTCTACTGCGCCGTGGTCACGAGTGTTTGCACTATCTCTAGCATGTATTACAATACAATAACGAATAGTGATTTAGCATTTATTACCATCATATTGGTAAACCCGGACCTCAAATAATCACGGCTCAGGTACTTTTTGAGCAGTATTGATATGACTTGACCGAGATTACGATATTTCGTATTCTTCACGATTTTATCTTTTCTTTAATTTTATTAGAACTGATAATTGTTGTGGCTTGATTTACATTTAGGATTATGATTAATTGTTGTTTTATAACTTACGTCTATGGTGGAAGTCAAGCTGAACTGTTGACCAAACTGCTTTAAGCAATAAATTACTACACCCAAGGAACATCTCTACATTAGACAAGTCTATTATTTAGTATGACTCATAAATGGTAATCTCCAGTTTTAAAAATAGACACCAATAAAGGTTTTGAGATTTCCATAGTTAATTACGTATAAATATGTGCATTTTTGCCGATGGTCAAAGATGTATACGAGGGATAAGACATATGTTCAACAATTACTATTAAAACATATTCTAAAACCTTATTTTCTTGTAGGACAAAGAAGTAGCAACATTGATTGAAAATCTCTACACAAAGTTCAAAACGTACGTTAGAAAGTTTGAATCGACTGACACCACAGAAAATAGGCAACCTCTATATTCGCATTTGGAGAGGATCAACGACTTCATGGCAAAGAGAGGCACGAGATTTTTAACTGGTGACACTATGTCCTGTTTTGACTGTGAATTGATGCCTAGGTGAGTATTTGGTATTACATATTAAACGATATCTATTCTTGAATATTAAGCGTGATAGAATCTATTTAGTTATTAATAAAAGAACAGATTTGTCACTTTAAGCTTAGTACATGCTGCGTGTTTTTGTTCTCTCTTCACACTCTGTATATCTTTCATTTCTTTCACGAGCATATTTTTCTTCTTCTTGACTGGCTTTACGGCTCGGTGTGAAAAAGGAAGACCATATCGAAGGTGAGACTCGAACAAAGAAAAATATATTATTTTGGAATTGATTTCCTTCGAAACAGATCTAATTGCATAGCCCGAAGCTTGCTTCTTACTTAGCAAATTAATATGGAGGGATCATTTTAGGTTGCTGTCTATAAAAATACCAAGAAATTTTACAGAATCAACGGTACTGATCTAGCTGTTCTAAAGAAGCAAGGGTTGAAGAACTCCTTTATAAGATAATGCTACTGTCTTTTCCACGTTAAAAGAGAGTAAATTAGAGTTGGACCAGGTTCCTATTGTAAGTAGATCAGATCAGAAGTTATAGTTGCATGAAGAGTTGCAATATTAGAGTTGCTCCGTATAATACTGGTATCATCAGCAAACAGACAAATTTTTCCATCGATTTTTCAGTCAGTTGTGTCATTTACAAAGAAAGGGGAAATTAGAGGGCCCAATACTGAACCTTGTGATATCCCACTTACAATGTTTTTGTGACTAGAGTCAGTATTATAATGCTCTAATCATTTGTTGCTTATTCTCTAAGTAAGATTGGAACCAATTCAAAGAAATACTTCGAATTCTGTAGAAATTTATTTTTTTGGTCAAAATGTGATTTACAAATCAATCAAAAGCTTTAGCATAATCACAAGAAACAGTGGCCGTGTAAATATTATTGTTTAGTGCTTGGTAAACCTCATGTACCTAGTACAGAAAACATCTTCTTCTTCTTCTTATGGTGCCTATCCGTTACGGATGTTGGACACTAACATGGCTATTCTGACTTTGTTGACTGCTGCCCTGAAAAGTCCGGTAGTGGTTAAGTTAAACCATTTTCGCAGGTTATGCAGCCAGGATATTCTTCTTCGTCCTGGACCTCTTTTCCCATGCACTTTATCTTGAAGTATGGTCCGAAGTAGGTCATATCGTTGTTCATTGCGCATTACATGGCCCAGGTATTCCAGTTTGCGACGTTTTATGGTTACGACTAGTTCGCGCTCTTTACCCATTCTATGTAGAACTTCTTCGTTGGTAACTCTGTCTATCCAGGAAATCCTCAAAATGCGTCTATAGCACCACATCTCAAATGCTTCGAGTCTCTTCAGTGATGCTTCAGTTAAGGTCCATGACTCCACGCCATATAAAAGAACGGAGAATACGTAGCACTTTAGTAAACGCACATACAGAAAATATGGCATCAGTAATATACAGAGTGGGCCAAAGAAAAGAGTCCACCTCGATATTTGGCAGTATTTATCCAATTTTAAGAAAATCAGGTCAATTTTTGATCTAAGTGGGACACATTTTTATGGTACATACAGTCCCTGGCCATATTATTATGACCACCTATGAATTTTTACAAAAATCAACTATTCCACTAGTTACGTTTTGTTTAAAATATGATTTTTAAATTAAATCTTGTAATGTAATGTTAATGTTATACATTAACTATATTATATTTAATAATAAACACCAATAAAACATTTATAAATGTTACATATTTATATACTTTTTAATATTTTGTTGAACTTCTGACCTTAATCAGACGGAAAATATTTGGGAGCTTTTAAAACGAGTATTTTCCGATGAAAAGGTCACTAACGAAATTGTTTTGATTAAAGAACTAATATATCGTTGAAACCACAATGACAAATTAAAGCAAAAAAAAAATTAGCTGCATTCAGAGTATGTCAAGACGGATACAAGCGCTAATCAAAGTTAAAGGGGGCTCAACAAAATATTGAAAAAATAAAAATATGTGATATTTTTAAATGTTTTATTGGTGTTGATTAACAAATATAATACATTTAATAATAAACAGCAATAAACCATTTCAAATTATCACATATTTGCCTTTTTTAAATATTTTGCTGAGCACCCTCTAACTTTGATTACCGCTAGTACCCGTCTTGGCATATTTTGAATGCAGTTAAATTTTTTTTTGCTTTAATTTGTCATTGTGGTTTCAATGAAATATTAGTTCTTTAATCAAAACAATTTCGCTATTACTTTTCATCAGAAATTTCTTGTTTTAAAAGCTCCCAAATATTTTCCATCTGATTAAGGTCAGAAGTTCAACAAAATATAAAAAAAATATAAATATGTAATATTTTTAAATATTTTATTGTTGTTTATTACTAAATATATTATAGTTAATGCATAGTACATTAACATTGCATAAGAAAACTAAATTTAAAAATAATATTTCAAACAAAACTTACCTAGAGGAATAGTTGATTTTTGTAAAAATTCATAGGTGGTCATAATAATATGGCCAGGGACTGTATATCTGTCATTTGTCAACCCCACCCCTTATTTTTAAATAGGGAATAGGGGTCGTGTGCTAGCTCATTTGAAAGGTTATTCAATTCTCTATTCAGTAATATTAACATTGACATTTTTCAAGAAAAATTATTTTGAATTAAATTAATTGACAAAAAAGACGAATGTATGTAATTTATTTAACTCAGAATACATTCTTCTGCGGACAGAAAACAAAAAAAAAATGTTTATTTGATAAATAAACATTGTTTGTTACTTAAATTCAATATTCAACCTACCAAGAGGCAGATGGGTGGCAGCTTGAACATTGAAATTAAACGAAAAGCAATGTCTGTTTATCAAAAAACATTTTTTTCTGTTTTGTGACAGCAGTAGAATGTATTTTGATTTAAATAAATTACATACATTCTTCTTTTTGTGTCAATTAATTTAATTAAAATATTTTTTTCTTGGGCACCTTATACAGTGAGCACGTAAAGGTTGGAATAAATTCATTTTCTCGAGAATGGATGATTTTGGAAAAAAATCCCGTAACAGGTCAATTTTTATTTTTAAATTAGTACTTTTTGGCATATATATCATACTAGTGACGTCACCCATCTGGGGATGATGACGTCATCGACGATTTTTTTAAATGACAATAGGGGTCGTGTGATAGCTCATTTGAAAGTTAATTCAATTCTCTATTCAGTAGTATAAACATTAACATAATTATTTATACAGGGCGTCCAAAAAAATTTTTTTGAATTAAATTTATTGACATAAAAAGAAGAATGTATGTAATTTATTTAATTCAAAACACATTTTACTGCTCTCATAAAACAGAAAAAATTGTTTATTTGAAAAATAATCATCGCTTTTCGCTTAAATTTAATGTTTTAGTGTTAACTGTCAAGTGGCAGGCAGCAAGAAACAATATTAAATAGATTTTATTTGTTAAATAAACATTTTTTTCTGTTTTCTGAGAGCAGTAAAATGTATTTTGAATTAAATAAATTACATGCATTCTTCATTTTGTCAATAAATTTAATTCACAAAAAATTTTTTTGGGCACCCTGTATAAATAATTATGATAATGTTTATACTACTGAATAGAGAATTGAATTACCTCTCAAATGAGCTATCACACAACCCCTATTCTCATTTAAAAAAATCTTCGATGACATCATCACGCCCAGATGGGTGACGTCACTAGTATGATATATATGCCAAAAAGTCCTAATTTAAAAATAAAAATTGACCTATTTCGGGATTTTTTTCCAAAATCATCCATTCTCGAGAAAATGAATTTATTCCAACCTCTACGTGCTCACTGAATAAATAATTATGTTAATGTTGATATTACTGAATAGAGAATTGAATAACCTTTCAAATGAGCCAGCACACGACCCCTATTTCCTATTTAAAAATAAGGGGTGGGGCAAGTGGAAGGGAAGGGGTTGACAAATGACATATGTACCATAAAAATGTGTCCGATCAAAAATTGACCTGTTTTTTTATTTCCTTAAAATCTAATAAATACTGCCAAATATCGAGGTCGACTCTTTTGTTTGGCCCACTCTGTATTTATTAGTTAAGAAACCGAACTGATTTTGTTATAAAATGTTGCTTTCAAGGGGAAAGGACATAAGTCTCTCAATAATTTTGGAAAGTATCGGTAGTAAGGCAATAGGTCCATAGTTGCAGGCATTAGATTTTTCACCAGCCTTTAAAGAGGAATAATAATGGCTGTCTTTAGTCACTCTGGAAATTTACCTTTATCAAAGAAATCATCAATTAGTGAGATGAGGACTTCTAACACATTTTCTGTGAGATTTGAGAAAATTTTTATGGATAGTCCATCAGTACTACAGGAAATTTGCTTTTATTACTATTGATTGTTTGGATCAGTTCAGATTTATCAACTAGTCTTATAAAGAATGAATTCGAGACCTTTTTTGAATTGGAGTGATAGGAAATGTAGAATTTATTTAGATTTTCAGAGTTTGGAAGGAAAAATGTTTGAGCTGTGTACTTTTTCTGCCAAGCTCTAGATTTGTATTATTAACTGTCCTTCCATACAATAATCTACTTTTATTTTCAGACTGCAACACATCCGCATAGGAGCCAAAGCCTTCCGCAAATTCGAGATCCCCTCAACATTCAAAGCTTTGTGGAACTACATGGCGAACATGTACGAACTCGAAGCCTTCATCCAGAGCTGCCCGGCCGATCAAGACATCATCAGTCATATCAAAAACCAATTGGGCCTTAAGACAACCGCGCGGATAGAACTGGAAACGCCTGTATACACGACAGCCATTCCGGTGCTATCTGAATCGTAAATAATAACTTAAAATAAAGAATTATAGTCGGTTTCGTGATATTTTGATAATATAATATGGGACGTCATCCAGAATACGTTCCGGTGAAGATAGCCGCAAATGATGAATGGCATAATAAAATATTGGTGTTTGGCAGTGTTGCCAAACACAATTATTTCGTTCTGTGGCCATCATTTGCAGCTATCTTCACCGGAACGTATTCTGGAAGATGTCTCTACATGTATAGGCTTGCTTAAATTGGACAAACTTGATGTATCAAATATAAATCATGTTTTTAAATGACATATATGTCTGATAGATAGTGCCTTGTATTGCTTATTCAAACTTAATCCTTTTGGGTCACTAAAGGACTGATTATACACAGAAACAAATAAATTAGTACATGTAAACTAACTACATGACGAAACTATTTATTCATAATATTTTTCCGATATTCTATGTGTTGCTTGATTAGAGTTATAATACAGTAATCAAATTTGATGATTTTGATGTGCCATCCATACTTAGTATTACTGGAGTTTTCATTTTTTGACACATGTCAAACGTCACGACTGTCAAACATCAATTTTTGACGCATGTCAAACGTCACGACTGTCAAACATCAATTTTTGACAGCCATTTTCAAAGAGTTTTCAAGGTCAACTTAAAAATGTTGGAAATTACTACTTTTGTACGTGATCACTACTATTTCTGCTGCTATTATACTATCCTGTGCTTACATGGCTTGATTCTAAATGTAACTGAACAATATTCGAACAATTTTATATCTTATAGCTGAATTCTTTCGAGCCGCTGTTTCAAATATTACAAAACCGACAAACCGTTTATTTTTATATGCATTTTCGACTTCGACCTAGTCAGGGGAAGTAATCAGTAAGTTTCTTCCAATAAGAGTCAGCTACCACCATAGCAGTTTTGTCAAATTACAGAAAAAAGTTTATAAGACCGCTTTTTTATCATTATTAATAAATATTAACAGATTATCGCACTTACTGTAGCAAGACAACAAGTGGAAACAACGGAAGAAAGAATATCTTTGGTTAGAAAGGCACTTGATGAATTCTATACGTTCTACAGTAATGAAAAATAATTATCATGGCGCATATTATTGCAAGTGAAAATGTTGTTTCTACGATTTCCAGTATTAGTTTTATTATCTTCAGTTAAGTTTTAATTGTAGTTCATTTTTTAATAGATGAAAAACGGTTCTGTATGAATAGGGCTTTTCAACGCTTCTCATTTATTTCGGGCACTTGTCATATGTCGTATATTAATATTATACACAGATTATACAACATACGACAAGTTAAGATATCTATGTCATACGTTTTTGGTTTGTATCATTGGTATATACGAATAACGTATGTTCCATGGGTGTTCGGGAACGATTAACTTAAATTAAAATAAGTGTAAAAACAACAACTTGTCAATAATATATTTATTTGTGTCGGTAAAATAGCGTGAATATTTCTCGAAAGAGAGTTTGTTATTCTTTTGCGAGTATGGTGGTGTGTCCGCGCCGGATGGTTGCTGTGGCTATACTGAAAGAAACCACAAACGCTAATATGTTTGTGTTTCTACCATCTGGCCAGAAAGGTGATAAATTATTTAGATCTGGCGTTTAAAAGTTGAAACATTTCTGCAGTTTTAAGAAACGTCTTCGAATGCATTTCCAAAGTGAGTTATTGACATAAGGTCTGATAAGGTAATTAATTTATGGGGAATTTAGTTTGTTAAACTGAACACACCAAAAACATCTGGTTAGGGATACATTTCGTTTCGTAAAACTTAACGGGCCCTTCTTAGCATCTGGTTTGTATATTAAATGTGAATTTTGTATGACCCATATTATTTCGTTTTGAGAAAAGAAAGTTAATATTTAAAATTAGCAATTAAAAAAATAATAATAAATGAAGCGTGTCGCTATACGTATGACGTAGATATATTAATATTAGAGGACTCATGACAGAATCTGACAGAAATGACAATCGATGAAAAGCCCAATTAATTGACAAATGATGACAGATGACGGTTATGATTGTATTGCCTTTCAGGATTGCCAACTGTTTTCCTGTTAAGTTTATGTTTATGTGGACAATCCTTTGAACTTTAGACGTTCCATACTGATATGGTCAACGTTTTTACAGTTTCCGGTAAAAATATCGCTTATAACGAGACCATAAACTTTTTAAATCCAAAAATGAAAAAACATCGTTGTTGTGTATCAAATTGTCAAAATACAACGAATGAATTGTGTTGCACAACTGATATATGCATATAACAATTCAAGAAAGCACTGAGTTGCCTACATTTGGCGCTACTGAGCTGAATAACCTGAAAAATTGATTTTAAAAGGCCTTAAATACAATGTTTTTAAAAATGTATAAACATTTTCAATTTCTTTGAAACACGAAAATGCAGCAGCTGCATAATGCTCTGGTTAAATCGGAGAGTGCAGGAAGAGTCTATACCGGTTTCGGAGGTTTTTCCCCCTCATCAGTAGTCCCATATTCTATTCTCTCCGAATTCTCCACGTATCATACTTTGGGCCGTTCCGAATTGCAAAGAAAGATGTCACGGATGAACTAGAGCCATCTACCGAAAAACAAAGTAAGTTATCAATCGAAGTAGCACAGAAAACGACAATAAATGTCGTTCCCATACCACCAGATTGACAACAGGTGGATACTTTCTTTGGTTACATCTCCTGAGATTTTTAAAATTTATAAATCAAACAGTATGCCGACAGATTCTCTCATCTTAATTTCCTCGGCATCCTGTTTGATTTGGCAGTCTGAACTGCCTGCCTGTCGTGACGATACTGCCGAGACCACAACACTATTATCATCATTATGTTTGCGGTTTTACAATATGGCTAGAAAAGGCAATAAATTACTACATGTGGCGTTTTTAAATTTAAGAACCTTTCTGTAGTTTTAAGAAACGTCTTCGAATGCATTTCCAAAGTGCGTTATTGACATAAGGTCTGATAAGGTAATTAATTTATGGGGAATTCAGTTTGTTAAACTGAACACACCAAAAACATATTATGGTTAGGGACACATTTCGTTTTGTAAAACTTCTTAGCATCTGGTTTGTATATTAAATGTGAATTTTAAATGACCGTTTTAAGAAAAGTTATTAAAAAATAAAATTAGCTAAAAGAGTAATTAAAGCGTGTCTCCACAATTGCAACGAATGAACTCCATTCTTGCATTTTTTGAGAAAAGTAGAGCGAACCATATAACGACCATATGCGCATGGCAATATGTCTTTTATAGGAATAAAATCGACAATTTTCATATTGTCTAATTGAAATCAGTTATTGATCTTGTTGCTAGTGAGACAATTGTTAAGGTGGTTGCTGACTCTTGCTGATTATTATAAAGCATTTTTGACAACTTACATAAAAATATGTAAAAAGCATTTTTACAATGTGATGAGAAAATATTTATATACCAATTGTTTCTTTGTAAATAAAAGTTCTTAATTTTTGAATTTAATTGAGTTTTTAAATGTTAGGTTTGAGGAAATTGATATAAAAAATTTCTAATACCCGCTTTCTTACAATTTACAAATGTGAAATATTTTGTTTAATACGTTCTTTTTTTCTATATAGTTACAATGATGTACTGGAGTTATTATTTTTTAGATATTTAGGCGAACTTTGTATTTTTACTAGGTCCCGTTGGAAGCTGGATGCTTTCGACTGGATTCATTAATAATAAAGGTGTAAAATATATATTGTATGCGTTTCATTTTTTCTTTATATAGGGTGTCAAAAAAATTGCGGAACGGTCGAATATTTCGCAAAATAAACATCGGATCGAAAAACTGAAAAATACGTATTCAATAATTTTCAAAAATCTGTCAAATGACACTAAACACGAACCCCCACTCCACCCCCTAGTAGGGGTAGAGTGGGGGGTAACGTTATAATCTTAAATAGAAACCCCCAGTTTTTATTGCAGATTTGGATTCCTTACGTAAAAGTAAGCAAATTTTATTCGAGACATTTTTTCGAATTATGGACAGATGGCGCTATAATTGGGAGAAACGATTTATCCTGATACCATACCATAGGTAAATTATAGAAACGGTCTAATATCTCGAGAAATACACTTCCAAATGAAAGACAAAAAAACACGTTTAATATTTTTCAAAAACCTATCGAATAGCACCAAACATAACCCTCCAACCTACCCCCTCGAGGTGGGGTGGGGGGTAACTTTAAAATCTTAAATATCAACCCCCTTTTTATTACAGATTCGGATTCATCATGAAAAAGTCAAGCAACATTTATTCGAAACATTTTTAAAAATTGCTGATAGATGGCGCTAATAAATCGTTTTTTCCAATTAAAGCCCCATCTATCAACAATTTTAAAAAATGTTTCAAATAAATGTTGCTTAATTTTTCATGTCAAATTCGAATCTGCAGTAAAAAGTGGGTGTTGCTATTTAAGATTTTAAAGTTACCCCCACTCGACCTCCAAGGGGTGGGTTGGAGGGTCGTGTTTGGTGGTATTCGTGGTGTAGTTCTAAAAAGGTTTACTTCCTACCTAGAAAATAGAAGACAAAAAGTAAAGATAACATCTAATGGACTTATAAACGAATCAAACATATTGGATATCCATTCTGGTGTCCCTCAGGGTAGTGTATTGGGTGATCTACTTTTTATAGTATATATTAATGATATAGCTTTGGTAACTAATTCACTGATTGGTTAACATCATCAGTTATGCGGATGATACCAACATTCTAGTCACAGCAACATCCGATCAAAATTTGCAAAATAAAACTACACAGATACTACCCACCATCAACAGTTATTTCTTATCCAACAAACTAGTTTTGAATGAAGAGAAATCCAAAGTATATGATTTCCATGTCAAATAATTTCTTAAACCATTAAGCCACTATACAAGCAGAAATAGATAAAACAGACTGCACGAAGTTGCTGGGGGTCCTGTTAGACAGTAATTTTAAATGGTCAAACCACATTTCTAATTTGAAATCCAGATTAAGTAGCGCATGTTATGCATTGAGAATTCTTTCACGTCTCTTTAATACATCAATATTAAAAACAGTATACTTTGCCCATTTTTACTCAATAGCCAAATATGGCATTGAAGTCTGAGGTTGTACCTCTGAATTAGAGCAGATATTCGTACTTCAGAAAAGAGCTAATAGGATAATGCATAAAATGAAATTTAGAGATTCTTGTAGAGGCATCTTTAGACAAAACAATATTCTTACAATTCCGGGTCTGTATATATTTTCGTGTATAATGTATTTGTATGTATGTATCGGTTTTAGAACGTCTTTCGACGTTGTCCGATGTCTAACTTCCACGTCCTTCTATCATCCCATTGGCCATCTCGAAGATCCCTTGCACTCATTGCTTTGGTTACCTCTTCTTTCCATGTCTTTTTGGGTCTATCTCGTTTTTTGCGGTTTGGTGGTACCCACTGCATGATCTTTTTGGGCAATCTTGTGTCTTCCATTCTTTGAACATGACCATACCAAATCAACTGTTTCCTCTCAATGTCTGTTGTTAAGTAACCATGTATTCCAATTCGTCGTCTTACTTCCTCATTTCGAACTCTTTCCCTATGGGATATACCTAACGTTCTTCTAAACACATCCATTTCTACAGCTTCTAACTTTTTCCTGTTGTTCTCGGTTATTCTCCAAGTTTCTGCTCCGTAAAGTAGGCTGCTTTTAATAAGTGTTTCATAGATATTGTATTTTCGCTGTATTCCTATTTCGGAGCTCCAAAGTATTCCATTTAGACAGCCAATTGTTCTTCTAGCTTGTGTTACCCTTTTCTTTATTTCCTCATCGTCTTTTCCCGTTCTATCGAAGATTACTCCCAGGTACGTGTATTCACTACAGGATGTGATTTGTTCATTATCCTCTAGTTCGATATTGGATAACTCAGCTCCTATGGGTAGGTATTTAGTTTTTTCCACATTAATTTCCAAGCCCCACTGTTCATATTCCTCCTTTAGTTTTCTTGCCATATACTGTAGGTCGTCTTTATCATTAGCTATGATCACTTGGTCATCAGCAAATTGTAAGGTATATAAACAAACCTCTCCGAGGTGTATACCCATACCGTGGCATTTACGTTTCCACTGGTTTAGTGCTTTTGCAACATATATCTTGAACAAAGTTGGTGAAATACAGCAGCCCTGGCGCAGACCCTTGTTAACTATGAACTATAATGTATTTACATTGCAAAATTTATTAATTCAATAAATTTCAATTTAACCATGTTTATTCAACAAGATTCAGAGACAATCACTTTATGCTTCCACAACATCGTTCTGTTTTGTTGGAAGGTAGCACACATTATGCAGCCATAAGTTTCTTTAACAAACTGCCAATAGATATACGAATGAATTTACATCAGCCAAACTTTTGGAGGTGTGTACATCAATACATTTGTGAGCTAGAGCCATATTCTAAAAATAACTTTTAAGTATGTTTTGTCGTATTTATTAATTTATATACTTTTAAGATGTAACTCTGTCTCTTTGACTTGTCTCACACATGTACTTTGTATAATGTCGGATGTGATGAATGAATTTGACTTGACTTGACTATTCGATAGGTTTTCGAAAAATATTAAAAACCTGTTTTTTGGTTTCTCATTTTGGTTTCTCATTTGTATTTCTAGAGATATTAGACCGTTTCTATAATTTACCTATGGTATCAGGATAAATCGTTTTTCACAATTATAGCGCCATCTGTCCACAGTTCGAAAAAATGTTTTGAATAAAAGTTGCTTATTTTTACGTAAAGAATCCAAATCTGCAAGAAAAACTGGGTGTTTCCATTTGAGATTTTAAAGTTACCCCCCACCCCACCTCCAGGGGGTGTAGTGGGGGTTGGTGTTTGGTGTCATTGGATAGATTTTTGAAAATGATTGAACACATATTTTTCAGTTTTTCGATCCGATGTTTATAGGTCTGGATCCCGCGTATGAAAAAAAAATTGATTAATAGCAAGCTGAAAATTTGTTAATAGCTTAAGGGTGTCTAGTCGGATAAACTTTGATATATGGGAACACTGGAACAGGGGCAATTTTAATTGTGGAACAGGTTAAAAATTTGGAACGGCCAGACCACGAAAACGGCACATTTATTTTGTCTGACAGAATAGACTAAGGGCCGGTTGTTCGAACGCTAATCAACATTGATCCCTATCAAATACTTAATTACTGTCACAACTGTCAATCTCAACTTTGGTTGGGTTGCCGAAAACATAATTATTGATGACAATTGTGAAATTAGTTAATCAATTATGTTAATAATTGTTATGTTAATTGACTAACTAATCTCATAATTATAATTAACTATGTTTTCAGCAACCCAACCAAAGTTGACATTGACAGTTGTGACAGTAATTAAATATTTGATAGTGATCAATGTTGATTAGCGTTCGAACAACCGGCCCTTAAACTCTCATGCAAAAATTAGACTGCTATTTATCACCTGTCATAATTCCTATCATTTGACATATTCTACATGTTCCACTCATTAAAATGCCCATTTGGTGATGAATAGCAGTCTGATTTTTGCATGAGAGTTTAATCTCTGTTCGGAGAGTTTAAGTCTGTTCTGTCGGACAAAATACATGTGCCGTTTTCGTGGTCTGACCGTTCCAAATTTTTAACCTGTTCCACAATTAAAACTTCCCCTGTTCCAGTGTTCCCATATATCAAAGTTTGTCCGATTAGGCACCCGTAAGCTATTAACAAATTTTCAGCTTGCTATTAATCAACTTTTTTTCATACGCGGGATCCAGACCTATTAGTTCGCGAAATATTCGACCGTTCCGCTACTTTTGGGACATTGGATAAACATGATTACGCGTATGCGATGCGTAATTATACAAACCTATTTTATTATCACCGACTGATACGATTTATTATTTTATATAATAAACTGTCCAACAGCTTTGAAATCAACAGTGGACTCAAACAGAGTGATGAGTTATCTCTACTACTTTTTAACCTTGTATTA
The DNA here is from genome assembly GCF_917563875.1 of Diabrotica virgifera virgifera. Classification (NCBI taxonomy): domain Eukaryota; kingdom Metazoa; phylum Arthropoda; class Insecta; order Coleoptera; family Chrysomelidae; genus Diabrotica; species Diabrotica virgifera. The sequence goes on along the minus strand of NC_065450.1, from coordinate 226,143,441 downwards.
GAGAAAGCCACGAGGTCGGCCGAAATAAAAACAGAATTGCTATCGGTTCAAGGTCCCAAGCTATTACTAGCATATGCAGATGACATTGATCTCGTTGGAGACTCCATCCGATCCATAAAAGACATTTTCAACAAGATGGTAGGATCAATAAGTGAAGTAGGGCTGAAGATTAATGAAGAGAAGACGAAATATATGTGTATAAATAAAACGACACGAAGAGACAGGTTAGGACTAAATATGGCGGTCAACACCTTCAATTTTGAAAGAGTACATTTTAAGTATTTGGGAACCGTAAAGGCCGCGTCTCACCATCAAATAATTTGATCAAACAGTTTGAACAAACTCCGGAAGTACGTCAAAGTGACGTCACAATTGCAGTTTTTTTGAAATTCTAAAAATCTGTGCTCTCACACTCTCACTTCAGTCTATATAATTTGATCAAATTTTTTGTATTGAGTTGTCTAACTTGTTTGTACTTTATTTAAAATTAAAATTTTTCATTATTATCCACAATGAACACTCAGGATGTGACGTCACTAACTGTCACTTTCAGTTTGCTCAAACCAGTTTGATCAAATTATTTGATGGTGGGACGCGGCCTTAAGTTGTATTTTCCGAACATTTTGTTGTTGATTTTGTGTAATTTTTATATATAATATAGATTCATTTTCCCCTTAAGAAGTTTGAATTAACCTACAGATGACAAAGTTTTCCAAACGTAAGTAGCATGGACATAGTTATTTAGCATTTTTATTGGACATTTTATAGCATTAACTATTGTTTTTGTTTCTCAGATGATAACTTATTTAGTTAAGTTTTATGCTTAAACTGTAGCAATGATGGTAACCCATACAAGTTAACTTTATCAGGCTTCATTACTTCGCATTTTACACCTCAATACATATTATTATCTTTTTACATTAATTTTTCTAGTGAAAATGTTAAATTAATCCTTGTACAAAACAAGATTGAAAAAAACGCAACTAAAATTATCTAAAGGCCGTATGACACTATGCTGCGTAGTCTATGCATTTTCTTTTATAATTTCTGATAACTGATAGAATAAAACATTTATGTTTGCCTCCCGGCTGCCATATTGATTTAATTTGGACAGCACATCGCAATGCCCTATTAGTTGATAGAACTCTGTGATTTTGGGGTCGCCCACGTTTTCTCAACTGTCATCAATACGACTAACTTCACGCGTAACTTTGATACCAGATTTATAAAAAAAATATGCATTGAAATCCAGATCCCGTAATTTTTTGAGTGTTATAAAGTGAGTACAAAGACATGCATATTTCTTTTTTTTGTAATTGCAGCTTTAATTTAGCGTATACTTCTAGTAGACTCTGCCGATAAGGTAGAGTCGTGTTGAGAAAACTTGGCGTGCCCGTTATTTTGGCATATAAACATAACCCAAAATAATTCCTGTTTTTGTTTATAAATTTCGTAAAAGGCAAAAAATGGTGTTTAAAAAACACTAAAAAATTGAATTCCTGACCTCTTTGAATAAATAAATACACGAATGAAAAATATTGACGACATTTTTGGGCGATTATTGTTTGAAAATGGATTGGATCTCTTCTTTATGCAGAGTATGTGTGGCTAAAACAAGTAAAATGATTTCTTTAGACAGCAGTTTCAAAGAGGCCCTCTCTGAAGAAAACGAAACTAATGAGCAAATTTATCCAGATACTTCAGTCCAGGAAGTTCTTCATAAAGTGCTGCATTTTACGGTAACGTTCACATACATAAAAAAAGCCTTTGGAAAAGTTTATCCTCAAAACAGTTTGTCCACTTTCTTGAAATTTTTTGTCGGTTCTAATCTCCTTTATGGGTAGATGTATACAACATACATAGCACTACATTCGTAAAGTGTCCCTTTTACAAACTCTTATTTCGGAAAAGGTTTTCTGCATCAAAATTAGAATGGCTATTATCAATCAAAATAGTTTTGGGGCACTAGTTTGTGAATTATCTTATTTTTTGTCTTTGTGAAACATGCTTCTCTTTGTTCATTTGTCACAAGTCTATTAGAAGACAATATTTCAAAATGTCACTTTATTTTTGTACATTTATACTGCCGTCCTTAGTTTTAGAATTTATTTTAGTTTAAGAATTCGTATACATTTACACATGATACTGCATAAGATGCGGTGTGGTTAATTTGTTTTGGCTTAACTTATGTCATTTTTAGTAAGCAAATAAGATAGATATGCACATTTAGGTTAGAAAGAAGTAAAAATTTCATTTTTTCAGATTTGTGCAGATACAGCGTTTTCGCTAAACACGGCAGTATACTTATTCGTTATACAGTGATGAGCGCACTAGTCACCTGAAAAATAACGCTGAAACTAGTAGAGGTTGAAAATTTAGCGATAGAAACCTATAAATTTACATTATATTGATTGTGTCCCACCTTTATACATATTGGATGAGTTTGGCAATTATCACTGAGACAATTACAGTTTTTTTTAGTTGACATACTGCTCTGATACGTCTAAAGGTGGGAAACAATCAATATAATGTAAATTTATAGGTTTCTATCGCTAAATTTTCCACCTCTACTAGTTTCATCTCTTTTTATCTCACAACTTAATGTTTTCCATCTTTTGCATTATTTTGCTGGTTATTAGTGTGCTCATCACTATATACTACACATATTTATCAGACCATTGTATTTGATTTGGTCTGGAACCTGTATTGTTTGTTTTAATTATTTGAACATAAACAATACAATACAATGTCTGATGTAGTCACCTACAGTTGAGAAATGTTGAAATAAAAAATAATCTATACTGAATTATTGCTCTTCGCTTTATGATGTAATAAAAATGTGCTGTAAGTTTATGGATTTTATGAATTATACATATTTTTAAATGATGTTGATTGTCTCTTTTTACTTTTGCAATCTAAAGCTATGATTGTGACCAATGGGACAAAGAAAACTGAGTGTATGAGGAATAGACAACTCTTTCTAATTGGAGGGGTTTCTCCAATGAAATTGGGTTTATCATTACGTTTTCTCGATCTAGATCCCCAATCAATTTTGAATACAGAATTGGCCAGCATTGCCTTGATACTTTGGATGCAACTCTACAACTTTCTGATCACTTAAATAACGTAGTCAACAAGGCATTTCAGATGCTTGGCATTACCAGAAGAAGTACGCATGATTTTACTGGGATTACTGCCTTAAAATCTCTTTATTGCTCTCTTGTCCATCCCCATCTTGAGTGTATGTCCTGTGTATGGTGTGCATATTGAGACCTTGTGTTGTGTTGAATATAAATTTCTAAAACAGATTGCTTTCAAACTAAACATCTTGGACAACTACAGTGATGCAGATTTACTTGCTGTATTAAATATGCCACCCATTTCTATATGTCATAAAAAGAGAGATCTTATTACTTTTTACAATATGCTGCATGGTAGAGCTGCTGCTTCTTCTTTGCTCAATAAAATTAATATAAATGTTCCATCTAGACTCTAGACCTACCAGATCTATATAGCTAGTTTCCATTACCCTATACATTGTATTAACTATGGATTTAACAACTTCATATCAAGAACGGCCAGACTAGCCAATCAATATGATAACATAGATTTCTTTGCAACCTTCGACTAATTCCTGCATCAGGTTTTGTGTACTCTCGGCTTAAGTAATAGATATAGATAACTTTTTGTATTGTACTGTATAATAATACATATTAACTTTTTGTATTGGAATCATAGATATAGTTAATGCTGTGAACTTATGGTTTAACATTAATTGTAACTGGCCTTGCCCGTTGATAAATAAAATAATAAAAAATAACTATACCACTACCGCCAATATGATAAATCCCACTGATTAGAAAGAGTTGTCTATACCTAATACACTCAGTTTTCTCTGTTGCACTGGTCGCATAGTTTTAGATTGTAATACGCAGTCTAGGTATTGTATGTGTATAGTTTTGGTCTATGTTTGCATAACCTATCAAAATCAGATACTTGCAGTCTACATTAAAAAGAGATTGTTGCAGAAAGTGCCTCTCTGAATTGTGTATTTGTCAGGTGTACTTCACATTTTTCAGCATTGGGTTTTTTAACTGTTGTTAGGAAAATGGATCTAAGCCACTGTTAAGGAATTTTATCACTTTGGTATATATTGCTGGAGATCATCTAACCCTACGGTTTTCCCTCCTTAATGCTGTTTATAGCTTCTACTTCAACTTCGACAAGTGGTCCTGTATCATCATTTTTATTCTGTGTGAGATTATATTCTCTTCTTCTGCCTATCATCAGTAATATACTGTCAGTAATCCATGGTTTTTACTTGTCCATTATTTTTGGTCACAGGTATTGGTTTCATATTTGTCACCCAACGTGGTTTCTAAGTGGTTTTTTCTGTTTCATCATCATTAACTGCTTGTGAAGTATTATTTGTTTTTCAGATATCCCTGTATTTCTTGTTTGGTGTCATTATCTCTTAGTTGTTTGTCATCATATATATTGTGATCATACTCATTTTACATGTGGACTCACTACAATTGAAACATTTATCATTTTTTTTTGTAGGAACCTGTACCTATCAAGTATCCACGATACATATGCTCAATGTGTCTAAGTATACTAAAAGTGGCATACGACTTTAAAACACTTTTCGAAGAATCCCACAAAGTGCTTGTTGAAATTACAGGAACCAAGGAAGCAAACAAGAGTGATTTACCAGTCTCAGTGGAAATAATCGCTGGTTCAAATAAATATAATTTAAAGGACTTGGTAATTGTAGAGGAGCAAAAAAGTGATCAGCTTAATTATAACGGGTTTTTAAGAAATCTGGGAACAGTGATATCAGCGAGTTTTGGTCCTAAACTTGAACGTCCAACAGTTGGTCCTCCAGTGTTGGAGATTCTAGAACGTCAGAAGGAAATATCTAAACCAGATAATTTATCACCTGAAACTGACCAGGATAAAGAATGTGACATTGATTCTTATATTATTGTATGTAGTGGCGATACTGAGGCATTAGGTACGAAAAAGGCAGCAGTAGATCTAGGAGATAATGATGATATAATACAGTCAGCTGCAAAGTTACAGTACGAGTGTAGTATTTGCAAAAGAATGTATGGTTCGAAAACTAGATATCAAAAACATGTTGAGGTTTGTGGTAAAGGATATCGATTAGGTAAAGACGGCAAAGGAAAAACATCGTTAGTATCTTTATTGCAATGTAGATTTTGTCCAAGAATTTTCAAAGAAAGAAAATTTCTAAATTACCACATGAAAACACACTTGCTGCCGTTTTTCAAGTGTGACATTTGCAATCAAAAGTTCAAAAGCAGAAATGCTAGAAACTATCATAGATCAACAAGACATACTCAGTCGATCTATGTTTGTCAGATTTGTGGAAAACAGTGCAAAACTGCAGCTACGCTAAGTGGACACGAACAAACCCATAACAAAAATTCAACGATGTGCATTTGCCCGGTGTGCGGAAAATCTTTTCATTACAAAGGAGGGTTGTACTACCATATGAAACAGCACACCAAAGAACGTAGGTATAAATGCGATCATTGTAATAGAGATTTCTATACTCTGACAGCCAAGAAACGCCACATATTAACTCATACTGGTCAGAGACCTTTCAGCTGTCAATCTTGTGGGAAAGCATTCTTTTCCAAAGGAGAACTGAAGAAGCACGAATACACACATACCGGACACCATCCCTATAAGTGTGAATACTGCCACAAAACATTCACTTCTTCGTTTAACATGAAAATACACTGGTTTAATCACACTGGTACCTTTGATTGCGAGCATTGTCCAAGAAGATTTATTACTAGTAAGGTTTTAGAGTTCCATTATAAAGTAAAACATAAAAAGCTTATCGAAAAGCCTGATGGTAACTAATTTTTGTAGTTTGTAAGAATAAGACTGTATTTTTTTTACTTTAAAAATAAACTTAAGTGCAATATTATTTGTTTTTAATCTTTCTGGATGAAATCTCTATTCTATGAGTAAGCAGAAAGCATGTACACTATATTATTATAGCAGAAAACATGTACACGCGCATTATTCACTATATTTTGACCCCCCTTGTCAAATGCTTTATTTACACAATTAGAAAAAATGTAAAATACAAAAGTTATTCGATTTTCAAATTATGATTTTTTGACGTATATATTGTACTAGTGACGTCATCCATTTGACCGTGATGACGTAATCAACTATTTTTTTTAAATAGGCATAGGGGTTTAGTGCTAGTTCATTTGAAAGGTTATTCAATGCTCTACTCTACAGTGTGTCCAAAAAAATTTTTTTAATTAAATTAATTGATACAAAAAGAAGAATGTATGTAATTTATTTAATTCAAAATACATACGTTTGAACATTGCATTTTAGCAAAAGTCAATGATTATTTGTGCAATAAACTTTTATTTCTGTTTTCTAACAACACTAAAATGTATTTTAAATTCAATAAATTAGATACATTCTTCTTTTTGTGTCAATTAATTTAATTTAAAATAAATTTTTTGGACGCCCTGCATAAACAAATATTTTAATGTTTATATTACTGAATAGATAATTGAATTACCTTTCAAATGAGTTAGCACAGGACCCCTATTCTCATTTAAAAAAATAGTCAATTACGTCATCACGCCCAGATGGATGACGTCACTAGTATGTTATATATGTCAAAAAATCATATTTTAAAAATCAAATAAATTTTGTATTTTACATTTTTTTTAATTCTGTAAATAAAGCAGTTTACAGGGGGGTCAAAATATAGTGAATAACCCTGTACATAAGTGTTTCCCAAACAGGTATTACAGAGTAATGGAGAAATAGATGGAGATGCATGCAGTAGAATTAATGCTGGATGGATGAAGTGGAAAGAAGCGAGTGGTGTGTTGTGTGACAGAAAAATTCCAATGAAGCTGAAGGGAAAATTCTATAAAACATCCATAAGACCGGCTATGATGTACGGAACTGAATGTTGGGCAGTGAAAAAGAAAGAGGAACAACGAATGCATGTGGCGGAAATGAGAATGCTTAGATGGATGAGAAGAGTAACAAAGAAGGCTAAAATTAGAAATGAGTATATTACTGCCGTGCTTACCAAAAACGCCGTATCTGCAGAGACATCACATTTGAGTAAAATCGATTTTAGTTTAAGAATTCGTATACATTTACACAGGATACGGCATAAGACGCGATGTGATTAATGTGTTTTGGCTTAACTTACGTCACTTTTAGTAAGCAAATAAGATAGATATGTACATTTGGGTTAGAAAAAAGTAAAAATTTCATTTTTTCCGATACGGCGTTTTTGCTAAGCACAGCAGATTAGGGGAAGTCTAGGTGTGGCACCAATTGATGCCAAAATGAGAAAGCATAGGTTGAGATGGGTTGGTCATGTTCAACGTCGAGACGTTAATCATCCAATAAGAAGAATAGCTGAAGTGCAGATTCCTGGAAGGAGTAGGAGAGGAAGACCAAAGAAGATGTGGGGGAGATGATTAGGCACAACATATTGGTAAACGGGATTAACATTGATATGACCCAAGATAGAATTGTGTGGAGAAATGCAATTAGGGAAGCCGACCCGCATAGGTATAAGGCAAAGATAATGATGATGATAAGTGTTTCCCAAACCTTTTGTAGATTTGATCAGAATTTATTCGATGCTAAGTCTATTTAAGAAAAAAACTTAATTATCTTGAAATGTATTTTTGTTAGCTGATACATTGCTTTCAATTCGATACAACCGTTGATTGAGGTATTGGAGGATACCCCCTCAATACCTCAATTAACGATACAACTCAATGTTTTATTTATTATTTTATTTTTTGTGTGGGCAATAATTGAAAATAAAAACAAATTTAATTGGGCATTAAATACGAAGAGTTCATCAAATACCAAGACAAGAACTGCCCGGATGCAAACTACAAAGCAATCAAACATGAAAAAACCCCAACTAGGGAAAATAATGTTATCGTAGCCCTAGACAAAAAAAATGAATAGAAGAAATGGAAATATCCCCATACCTGCAGAACTTGGTGAGGTGACACCATGAAGAACCCAAAGATGACACAATGAAGACATTTGCAAGAGTGCCACAGGACTCGGCTCCAGAGCCGCTGCTCTGGAATGTATTCTATAACAACTTACTGGAGATAAACCTAGGAGCAGGAATATTGGTAATTATGTATGCAGATGACCTGGTCATACTAGTGCAGCACTTCCAGAATTGACTCATAATGCATAGGGAAAACAACTTCAGTTTGGAATAAGAAAGTATGCTATGCTACCTGTCAAGACAGTCCAATATCTTGGCGTAATACTGAACACCACATAGAGCTTTGGTGAACACGTAATATATGCCTAGAAAAAAGCTGATCAAAGAACAGTACTAACACAAATCATGAGTAGAGTAGAGTATTTATTGGTAATAATGTACAAATGTACTTTTACAGGTCAGCAATAATTAAAATTGTCTAAAATTACATTAAAAGTTGACAGTACTTCAGTAAAAAAAACCTATTACTAAAATTTAAAAACTAAACACTAATTAAATTACAGGACAAAACAAAATTTAGATCTGAAGTACTCCTCAAATGAGTAGAAAGCACCCATCAGAAGATAATTTTTAATTTGTCTCTTAAATTGGTTAAAATCAAGACTTTTAATAGATATTGGTATACAGTTATATGCTCAAGCGAAAGGTCTTATTGTTTATATGTGCATGTAAGACGACTTCAACAGTTGTCTTACAAGTAATAGCAAGGGTGCCGTTAAAAGTAGGTTATAAAAAGCAATAAATAACTAAAATAATTCAGGGACAATATTGAATATCAATCAAGTGAAGCTTGTTGTTACACAATCTTAACATCTCATCTCAATCATTTTTATTTATCTTGTCTTATACTATATCACTAAAAGTTATTATTACCTTGTCCTTAGAAAATAATTGATGGTTTTGAGACTTGATACTGTATTTAATAAGTAGCTATATAATATACACATTTTACAAAATTAGGTAAATTACACTTAAAAACTAGACATTTACAAAAGTAACTTTATTTTTTAAACTGTAAAATACAGTAGACCAAGCAAGAATTTACTTTTTCTTTGGCCCCTTAGGTTTTCTTTCCAATTGCATTTGCTTCAACTTCATGTTCAACTTTGTTTGAGCTTGAGAATGTTTCTCCTTGGACAATTTTACTTCTGGGTGCAACATCTTTTTCCTTTCATCTTTCTTCACTGCTTCACCACATCCATGAATTTCTGGCAACCCATGGCTGGTACAAAAACGGCCTTTGCAAAACTTACAGTCTATGGCAAAATTATGTGTACGATTTTTGCATTTATCAAAGGAACAGCGATAATCGATCTCTGTCACTTTTTCCAATACTTCGTCTATATTTTTTGAGTGAACTGCTTTCGAAAGATCAGCTTTATTCTGCATTTTTTTACTTCTTCATATTAAAAAAAAAAACAATAAAGCTAATAAACAAATTTTTGACAGATCATAAATTGTAGGTTATGTAGTTTTGCACAATGACGTTTTATTTGCACAGTTTTGCATGGTTTTGCACAAGGAGGAATTCTGTATTTACAATTGCATATCTAGTAGATCAATAAGTGCAATCAGATTTACAATAGATAAAATTTAATACAATTTAAGCGTTGATTGATGAATATACAATATATTTATCAATCAACGATTTAAGTTTAATGAAAAAGCGATTCTAAAACTATAATGCAATAGCTTATAGTAAAATTGAGAAATTTCCTTTTTAGCAAATTTCCATTATAGAACACTAGGTACCCTGGATAATCAGTTTTTGTATTTACTACAAAATATTATTGTTTCTTGTTTCTCTATTCATAGGTTTACATTTTGTAAATTTTTGTAATCTATAAGTTAAATAAGATTATTAAGTCAATATTTCTTTTAATAAATTTCCAATTTGTTTATATTTTTTTATAGAGTATGTACTATATATTACTGTTAATTACAGGAGTATTTAAATTGAGCGCGAAATAAGATATCCAATACTGTCCATGCGCAAATCTTGGTCTATAGAAATGGTAAAAAGGCAACCAATTATACATCAGCAGTTATGTTACAGTAGTTGCGAGGGTCCGGCTGGTTTGTTATTTGATTAAGTGGTTATTGACGTTAGAAGGGAAATTTCTAAATTAATCCCTGACATTCGGATTGTTAAGTGTGTTATGTGATAACTCCAAGTTACTAGTGAATCTGTTCTATTTCTTCTCCGTGCTCCACCCTCTTTAGTCCGGTAAGTACCCTCAGATTTTATCAATGGAGATTTGAGGTGTCAAAAGGGAATTCCTCAGCTATGATACATCAACAACCGCGATTTTTTTAAAACTCGAGATGAGGTCATAGTTAATATTAATAAGATCAGTCAGACAAGGAATTCGATGTTCCGGGTTATCCCTTTTCCTGTAGTTTTTGGTACGAGTACAGGCCCGCACATACTATTGATTTTTGTTGAACAATGCACCTACCCAATTCTGTCTGTCTAGTTGTAGACTTCCCATCCCATGTTAGGGAAATCCTGAGTATTGTTCTCTACTGAAATGTTTCCCAAACTCCTGAATTACTTGCAAATTTATTGTCACAACGTATTTGTTTCACCAATTAGCAAGATAAGAAACACAATCAGAACAGCATTTGTTTTAAATTAATTTTTAATGTGATAATAGAAATTACTTAACATCTTTTTATAGTCGAATTTAATTGTTGAAGGAAATAATATACATATTCCTACAAAATATGAATAGATATGTTAGTTGTTTACTAATTTTTTTAGCAGTTCTTTTTTATTCCCATGTTTTCTTACTCAACCACTGCATTCATATTGATTTCATAACACTATGTAGGTACCTTGTATAACTTGTAGCAATTGTCTTGCTTATACTAAGAAATGAGCAAATTTTAATACTTTTTGACTTTTTTTCTTAATTAAAAATAAAATTCCTAGCTAAGTATTAGAGATTTAATACTGAGAACTGTAAACAGTTATTATGGTTTGTTTTTAAACCAGGAGGAGTAGTCTAAAAAAACAGATTCACACCCAAGAGTCACCAGAAAAAGTCACCAAATACATCTTTTTTTTTTGGTTGATCATATCAGCTTTCAACGGTAATCCATTCATATCACATTATACTTATATGTCGCTAAAGAGTTCTATTTTATATAAAAGTAGAATAAAAATCTAAAAATTAAAGGAATAACGCAGAAAACAAGTTTCAATCTAAAAGCTATCTTCAAAATATGCCTGAAAATATCTGAGATACCTACCACAAAAAAGAAAACAATTTTAGAACAATTCTATGTTGCTATTTTATTGGTTTTTTTAGACAAAGTTTATGAAAAGACAAAGTTTATAATATCGAAAACTGAAAGAAATAACGAGAATCTCTTCATAAACGGATCCAATGTCGAACAAGTCGACCAATATACATATCTTGGAACAATGATCAACTCCACAGGTGATGACTTCCATGAAAACAAAATAGAAAAGGCTAGAGCAAATTTTAACAAAATGAGAAAAGTGCTCTGCACAAGAGATTTGAAGTTGGAGTTAAGAGTTAGGTTGGCTAGGTGCTACGTTTTCTCGACTTTGCTTTATGGAATGGAAGCTTGGACCTTGAATATGGCATCAATGAAAAAACTAGATTCATTCGAGCTGTGGGTGTACAGAAGAATTCTGAAAATATCATGGACAGAACATGTCACAAACAAAGAGGTTCTAAGAAAGATGAATAAAGAAATGGAAATCAAAACAAGAAAATTAGAATAACTCAGAAATATTACACGTGGAGAGAGATACAACTTACAACAAATTGATTACACAGGGAAAGATTCAAGGAAAGAGAAGCATATGGAGACACAGAATATTGTGGCTGCGCAACCTGAGAAAATGGTACGGACATACATCTTATGAACTTTTTAGAGCAGCAGTCTCTAATAACCGAACAGCTATGATGATTGCCGACCTCTGTTGCGGAGATGGCACTTAAAGAAGAAGTTTATTGGTTACTCCTTACATATATACCAGTTTATATATACCTGTCTGTATATACCTGTCTATATATCTTTCTCTAATTTTCTTCCTTTTAAAATATCTTTCAACCTTTCATTTAAAGCTGGCCACTCACTATCAACGTCTGCTCATAAACATCATAAAAAGGAGAAAAACAGAATACTTTCGCCATATAATTAGAGGACCTAAATACCATCTACTTCGCCTTATAATACAAGGAAAAGTGGAGGGAAAGAGATGGATTGGTCGAAAGAAACTTTCATGGTTGTGTAATATTAGACAATTGTGTGGTTCCATAATAGAAGAATTATTTCGTGCAGCAGCCGATAGAAAGAGGTTTCAGGAACTTGTAAACATGATGACAGCCAACGTCTGAATACAGACACGGCACCTGAAGAAGAAGAAGACTCACTATCAGGTACACCTGAACAGTTGGACCTGTCAGGTGTAGGTACCATGTACCTGTCTGTGGTAGTAATAAGCTCTTCAGGTAGCCTGAAAGGCTAGTTGTTCCCTTTACACAATATCAGGTACACCAGACAGGTCTAAAGCCTTGTTTTCATTAGAAGAGTTAGTAATAGTAGTAGAGGATTGCTGGAAAAGGACTACAGGATAGAGTAAGAAGTGAGGAAATCAGACGCATATGTGGGGTAGACAATATAAATACCTGGGTAAACAACACAAAAGAAGAGTGGAATCAACACATAAGCAGGATCTCTTAATCAAGGATAGTAAGAATAGCCAGGGACAAGTCGCCGTTAGGCAGGAGAAGTATAGGACCCCCAAGGAAAAAATGGAATGACAACTTAGAGGCAGAATGAAAGGCACTGTTGAAGAAAAACAGGCAGTACTGCCTATATAAAAGAAGAAGAAGAAGAAGAAGAAGAAGAAGTAGTAGTAGTAGAGTACACTAGCATGTTTTTTAGCTGAACTAGTCTACTTGCTAGAGTAGCCGTTTTACTCTACATACTCTATTCTACTATAATCTAGTACTCACGTTTTCATTGGTAGAACTGCAGGGATAGTTAGTACTTGCCTAGATTACTCGACCACTTTTACAGTTAATCCTTTGTCGTTCGTTTCATGCTTCCATTTTAATTTTTTTTTATCATAAACTTATAAAATTACATATTGTTTTCACCCATTTTGAAAAAAATAAGACAATTTTGAATTATCTATGTCTGTCTGTCTCAGAGACTTTGTAGAAACAACTCCTCCATCATTAGACTGTATAGAATGACAAATAAGGTGTTGAATGAGAGCTTATAACCCAATAGACTAAGAGCCGCTATTGTTGAAATTTGCTAATCATTTTAGGCACAATAAGACCCTATAACTTAAATAGTAGAACCTAAAAGAAAACATATGAATACTGTGCCGTCACTTTTTAGTGGCACATGCGTCGACAGGGGCGCATCAAATTTTCCACTTATGGATGGAATAAATAAATTAAAAGGTACCCTTCCTCACTTCCAGAATGATTTTTTTTTTATTTTTTTAAGTTCTATATGATTAAAAAATAAGACTCAGCGTAGTTTTAACTCACTACCCCGTTTCTCCTATCCCCGCCATCAAAAACTTTTTTTTCGTTTTTATTTTTTTAGGGTGGTTCCAATCAGTTTTCAAATTTCAAAAAATTCACAGGCATAATGTGACTTTTATAAAACATGTCTATTTTTTATAGACCCCTAGGTTGAGTGTACATAACCTCAAAAAACATTTTTAATTTTTATTTTGGAAAAAAGTGTAAACATTTTTTTTGGGTATGGCTCAATGAACTGTCAACACTGATGGAATGGCCCCGTTCCATTCCAACAGTGAAGCGAGATAGGCGCCAACATACAAGAGAGAGGTTCTAGCACTTCTAGAGAGACATGAGAGAGACAGAGAATTTTCAGGTAAAATTTGCTACAACTACAACGTACCTGACTAGCACTGTCCGATTATCTTCCCTCCTTTACCTGATTATCTTCTATCTCATCCTGGCGCCATTAACTTCGTTTTATGGCGATTCCATCAGTGTTGACAGTTCATTGGTATGGCTGCGGTCTAATCTTTTTTAATCTTGTGTATTTTATCAAACGCTATATTTTTATTTTTTTTTATTTTTCCGCAAGGTTTGCCATTTTCAAAAATCCAAAAAACTGTTTTTTAGGGGGTTTGAACGTGTTTCTCCCATTTTTAAATTTTATAAAGGACTCATTTTTACTTTAATTTACATATAACCTATAAAACAAACATTAATCTGTCTGAATTATCTGTCTCAATTAATCTGTCTGATTGAACTGATCTATTTAAAGTCTATAAAATAGGAAAAATTCCCAAAAAACCCCCTAAAAAACAGTTTTTTGGATTTTTGTAGGTGGGGAACCTTATGGAAAAATCTGAAAAATATTAGAAATATAGTGTTTGATAAAATACATAAGATTTAAAAAAATACCTGCAGCCATACCCAAAAAAAGTTATACGCTTTTTTCTTTTACCAAAATAATTTTTTTTGAGGTTATGTACAATCAACCTAGAGGTCTATAAAAATAGACGTGTTTTGTAAAAGTTTTAACTATGCGTGTGAATTTTTTGAAATTTTAAAATTGATTAGAACCACCCTAAAAAAATAAAAACGGAAAATAAAGTTTTTGATGCTGGGGAAAGGGGGAAGGGGGGTTAAAATTTCGCTGAGTCCTATTTTTCAATCACATAGAACTTAAAAAAATGAAAAAAAAATATTCTGGGAGTGAGGAAGGGTACTTAATTTATTTATCCCGTCCATAAGTGGAAAGTTTGATACGCCACTGTCGACGCATGTGCCACTAAAAAGTGATGGCACAGTGTTCATCCGATTTCTTTTAGGTTCTACTATTTAAGTTATAGGGTCTTATTGTGCCTAAAATGATTAGCAAATTTCACGTATAGCGGCTCTTAGTCTATAATGTGGGTGAGGTGCTACATAGGTGCACAGTTTACACTACACAGGTGCTCCATGAGGCAACAGTAATTCCGAACTACGTATAAGCACATAGTAGAGGCCCTTCTCTGTAATCAAATCTGAATCATCTTTACTTTCTTTCTTTTTTAATTTTCGACTTTATGACAGGGGGTATTTCCCCCACCCTGTAGATCTGCCAGTGATTCCTTTTGTATGAGTGACTAACCATCTGAAAGAAGGAAGGCTTATTCCATGGCTTGCTTTAATTACATTTAATTCGATTGCTCGTTTAATGATCGCATCTTGAACAAGCGCCACTAGGCTGGTACCATGTACTTAAATTGTTTGTTTAGTAACACAGTACTACTGACACCACTTATACGTCATTGGTACCTTTGATAACACCTTCGTGAAGCTACTTGTGCGTCATGGGCACTGAACGTGCTAAAGACATCAAATTCAGTAGCTAAGATTCAGTATTTAACATTTCGTTTAATAAGTATTAGAAAAAATCTATTGACTGCTAATTTCGCACTACTGTATCAATTTTTTTTTCAGAAAAAATGCCTGCGCCTGCTGCTGCTGAAAATGGAGCGCCCAGGACGGAACTGCAAGAGCTCCAGCTCAAAGCTGGGCAAGTTACAGATGAGGTGAGTTATTTTTATGAATGTTATTATAATACAGAGTCCTACACAAAATTCTTACATAAAAAATTGTGCCAAGGCATGTCAATTTCCATATCTGCAAGATATTGTTAAGATCAATAAGATCAGCTATGCAAAATATGGGGTAGCGAGTAGATGCTCCAGAGATGCGTTCCTGCCCACGTGATCTCTCTCAATCTCTCCTGGTATGTCGGAGAAATTATGTCCTAGGCCCATCCTCCCACCTAATTATCAAATTTTCCCTTCCCATATCTACTCTGATGTCGACCAGCAGCAACATCAATACCAAGAGAGAGCATAAAATGATCCTGGATCGGTTTATTATTGGATACCAGAAGTTTTAATGGTTTTTAGACTGCAATGGAGAAAGCAACGGAAAATTACTACATTAATTTACTGTAGTATAATCTTCATGACAATTGAAATACAAGATAAGGCCCTCAGTCCCCTGCAGACTTTGCTATTCAAAGGGTGCTAAGAATCAGAAGCTCTAAATAGATGTTTTGAGCTGCATCCAAACCATTCTCTCAGGTTCTTCAGCCATGAAACTCTTCTTCCGATGCTTCTTCTGCCATCTATCTTTCCTTGCATTATGAGTCGCAGGATGCCATACTTCTCGCCCCGCATCACATGTTCGAGATACTGTAGTTTTCTTTCTTCAATTGTAAGTTCAACTTCCTTCTCTTTACCTATTCTTCTCAGTACTTCATTGTTCGTAACTCTATCTACCCAGGAAACCCTCGTAATTCTTCTATAGGTTCACATTTCAAAGGCGTTAAGTCGTCTCATTGTCTCTACATTTAACGTCCATGATTCCACTCCATAGTATACTACACTGTATACGTAACATTTTTTTAGGCGTACTTTAAGAGCTAATGTTAAATCTTACAGATTTAAGAGCTACATAGGACCTTTTTCATTTTCGTAACAACAAGTATTAAAATAGTTTATCATCATCATCACATTGTTTGATTTGCTTGTCTAGAAAATGCTTAGAAGAAATGCGTTCAATGTGCTTCCCCGTTTAGGATTTTGTCCTCTTCAGGGTTTGTAGTGAATGTGTAGTGTTGGCAGCAAAAGCAAACAGTCCGAAAAACACACAAAATAGTTTAAAAAACATGAAATACTTATAATGGGTGATTTCAATGCCAAAGTATTCAAAAGGAAATGTGAAGAATAAATTCCAAATAAATAAATTCCAAAGTTACAGTAACTATAGCAAATTCTTCGCATTTCTTCTTCTTCTTGTAGAGGTGGATGCCATGAAACTACAAGAAGAAGAAGAAATGCGAAGAATTTGCTATAGTTACTGTAACTTTGGAATTTATTATTATTTGGAATGATGAACAGATAGAATTAGTCACGATTAACAAAATATTCTAAGGTGTAATAAATATTATATGATTTGCAAACATTTACTATGTAATTGTGATGACGAGATTGTTTTATCATCCAAGTAGGTATATAAAAACAAAAAAAAAGTTTACACAGTTACAAATTATTGAGAAGAACAAAAATTCTGTTGAAACATTAAAAAAATAGGTAACCTCTCTTGCGTATAGGCACACAAAAATAATGAAAAACGTAGATAACTAACACAAAAGTATGGAAAAAAGATAAGGCGATTGAACAAAAATTTCAAAGGTCGTTATTAGCGACATGAGAAAATATAATAAAAACTGTAACACCAAAATAATAGACGAGAATAAAAGTTAAAAAAATGTCTTATAGAACATACTTATGCAAAATAACAAACACAAGAGGGCAAATAATAATGAAGTAATTCTCGAGATAGTGGCACATTTTTATAAAAAAAAATGGATGAAAAACACCAAGAAGATACGACAAACAGTCATTGTCATTAATCAAGGATCAGAGAACAATTGTGGCATTATTCTGTGGGAGATAAAAACGCGATCGCCTAGATGAAAAATAACAAAGCACCCGGTGAAAACGAAATAAAAATCGAAGCCATAAAAGTCCTATTCACCTAAAAGTAGGTTAGTAAATACAAACAACTACACGCATTAAAAGTCTTATTCAATAACTGTATTGTGGAAGGAATAACAGCTGATCGATGGAATAATGCAATCATTGTAATTACATATAAAAACAAATTGGAAACTATCGACCCATAAGCTTATTATCACAGTTATACAAACTTTTCAGGAAGATTATTAGCAAATAACTAAATTCTAAACTAGATCGATACCAACTACGCGAGCAGGCAGTATTTAGGTCAGAATATGATACAAATCTTCTTCTTAAAGTTCCCTCTCCTATCAGAGGTTGGATATCATAATGGCTATGGTTACTTTGTTGGCTGCTGCTCTGAACAGTTGTAATAAACTACAGCTAAACCATTCTCTAAGGTTCCTCAGCCAAGAGATGCGTCTTCTTCCTATGCTTCTTCTTCCTTGGATCCTTCCTTGCATAATAATTCCCAGCAACTCGTATTTTTCTTCTCTGGTAATGTGACCTAAATATTCCAGTTTTCTAGTTTTTATACTCTTCATAATTTTCTAACTCCTTATTTAAACGTCGTAGCACTTCAACATTGGTAATCCTTTGAACCCACTGAATTTTCAATATTCTTCTGTAACACCACATTTCGAACGCTTCTATTCTTCTTATGTGTTGTCTCTTCAATGTCTAAGCTTCCATTCCTTATAGCAATATAGAAAATATTTAGCATCTTAGAGCCCTCAATCTGAGAGGCAACTGAAGGTCTTCGTTTGTAAGCAGTGTCTTCATTTTTATAAATGCTTGCCTTGCAGTTTCAATTAGGACTTTAATTTCTTTGTTTTGGTCATTTTTGTCAGGTTCCCAGATATTTGTATGTCTTTACTTTTTCTATTTGGGTTTGCTCTATCATTAACCTTTCATTTCCATGTTCTGTTTTTGAGACGATCATAAATTTAGTTTTTTTCTTGTTTATTTTTAGTCCGTATCGAATGCAATAATCGTTAATTCTATTTAGCAATTCTTGTAGCGATTCCAGGGTGTCTGCCATTATAACGGTGTCATCAGCGAATCTTATGTTATTTACTATTCTTCCGTTTATAGAGATTCCATCACTTAGCTCCGCTATCGCTTCCTGAAATATGGCTTCACTGTATAGGTTAAACAGTAGCGGAGACAGAACACAACCCTGTCTTACCCCTCTCTTTATATCAATATTCTCGGATTCTTGTTGCTCTATCTTTATATTGGCCTTTTGATTCCAATACAGATTTATGATAATTCGTAAATCTCGTCTGTCTATATCTCTGTTTTTCAATATTTCTATTAGTTTTTCATGTCGGACCCTGTCGAACGCTTTTTCGAAGTCGATGAAACAGGAATAAATATCCAAGTTCATATCATAGTTCATATGGTACAAATGATCACCTACAAGACCTGAAGAGGCTTATTATGGGCAATTTCTCGATCTAGTGTCCCATTTTCCATTATGTAGTAGCCAAGGTATTTAAATTCTCCAACTCGTCATAGTTTTTTCCCAAGCAATTCCATGTCCCCAACCATTATCGTTCCTCTCAATCACATATACTCCGTTTTCGATCTGCTAACCTTAGTCCTCCCTCTTCATTGCCGTTCTCCAACCCTCCAATTTCTCCTCCAAACATATCTTTGGTCTCCTCCTTGATCAAAGAGTCCCCTCCCTTAGCTTCTTCGTCAGTACATCCATAACAAGATTAAACAGGTACCACTTTTTGAGGTGGAACTCCCGGTGGACATCGCACACATCTTATGGAAAATATAATGTCACTCAAATTCAATAAAATTTATACGAATAGATTCGTTTTAAATTAACGGTCAAATCTTATCATTGCGCCAACTCTTAATTATGATTAATTACGGCGCAAATTGCAATTAAAGTTTATCGAAATCACATTTTTTGAGTCAGTAAAAGTGTCAGTTACCATCGTTATTGCTCTGGGTGCTATTCAAAAGACCTTAAACCCCCCGCTGGGCCTAAGCGAATTAGTGAAACTAATCCGCTGATTTATGGAGTACCGACAATTTGGGTATTTTAAAATATTTTTTCTCTCTCTAACTTATGTACGTATCCATTTGATTTCAGATTTATTTATATCAATTTCTGCTCTTATTATTGAAAATATAGAGTTGGCGCAATGATAAGATTTGACCGTTAATTTAAACGAATCTATTCGTATAAATTTTATTGAATTTGAGTGACATTATATTTTCCATAAGATGTGTGCTTGTACATTAGCTAAACATATGCGTCAAGTTTAACTTTTAGTAGGTGTAACACTTTTATTAAATTGATACTTAAAAATTGAATTACATATTATGGAAAGGAAAATCATATACAGGGTGTTTCATTAATAATTGTCGATACAGTAACTAGAGAAACCTTAACACAAAATACGAAGATTTAACCTAAAACACTTAAATAAAATGTGGTTCCTTACTGAGTTACAGGGTTTTATCTAAAAATTTAAAAAACATTTTTGCTCAGCATTTTAAAACTATTTGACATATCCTTTTCATACTTGGCAGAACGTGCGACTAGTAGACAGTCTACTAAATTATGATAAACAAACGTTTCTAGCTACTACCAGAGGCGTACGGCAGGGGATGGTGAATGGTTGACCCTTCTCAAATTCTACGCCACTGGAGGAATTACTATTTTAGTGCCATTTTTAGATTCTCCAATACTTTCTACGTAAATAATATACTCTTCATTGGTAACGATGAAATCATTAGTTTTCGAGATATTTGAAATTAAATATGAAACCGCACAATTATTTTGACTAATTTGTGATATGATCCATATGATTAAAATTTAAAAATTATTGGTACCCAGTACTTTAAAACTATTTGGCGTATCCTTATCATACTTGGCAGAAATGGTAGGTACTGTACATCCTACGAAAATTAAGATAAATAAACGTTTCTAGCTACTACCAGAGGCGTACGACAGGGGATAGTGGCTGGTTGACCTTTACCAAATTTTACGCCACTGACGAAATTGCTATTTTAGTGTAATTTTTTTATTTTGCAATACATTTTATGTAAATAATATACTCTTCATTCGTAACGATAAAATGATTAGTTTTCGAGATATTTGAAATTAAAAATGAAGCGACACAATACATTAATCAAAATAACCGTGTCGTTTCATATATAACTTCAAATATCTCGAAAAATAATGACTTTATCGTTACGAATGAAGAGTGTATTATTTTCATAGAAAGTATTGGAGAATCCAAAAATTGAACTAAAATAGCAATTTTGCCGGTGGCGTAGAATTTGTAAAGGGTCAACCATTGACTATCCCCGTCGTACGCCTCTGGTAATAGCCAGAAACGTTTGTTTAACATAATTCAGTAGTTTCTACAGTACCTATACTTTCTGCCAAGTATGAAATGGATACGTCGAATAGTTTGAAAATGCTGAGCAAAAATATTTTTTAAATTTTTAGATAAAACACCCTGTAACTCAGTAAGGAACCACATTTTATTTAAGTGTTTTAGGTTAAATCTTCGTATTTTGTGCTAAGGTTTCTCCTGTTACTATATGGATAATTATTAATGAATAGGTCAAACCGGCAAACAGGTGTATGTTCTCAAAGAAATTGAAAGTGTGTAAAAAAATTTTAATAATCAGCTAAGTACTTTCAACACATAACGTGCCATCATCAGAGCTTCGTCCTCTTATAAATCCTTCATAGAAGAGCAATTGTTAAAATTCACATGATAAATCATGGATCCTGGGCAAAAGCCACAGATATCGGGTATAAAACCCTTAAAATTAAAAGTTTATCACATCTAAATTCTATTTTAGTTTAAAATTACAACATGGCTGCGTCAAACCATTGTGAGTTCACGTGAACAGCTGAGCACTGTCATTCATTAAAATGATTATTATTAGTGAAACACCCTGTATAGGCCAGGAATATAGAAAATTCGAGAATAAGTAGTGGATAGTCCAAGGATCAAAATTTATATGATGCCGAACGGCGCTTTTATCATGGGGGTGGTTGCCTACCCATCTCGGGGGTGGAAATTTTTTATGATATTTTGACAACAAAAGTTGATAAATACATTCATTCTAAGCAAAAAATGTTCTATACATTTTTTTGATAAAATTAAAAGTTTTCGATTTATTCGCTATCGAAAGTGTTAGTTTTATATCGAAAAAATCAATGTTTTTTGATATACTCATTTACACTCAATTTTTGCCGCAGAAAAAAATGTTTTAAACCATGTTCTTGGGAATTAAATACATAACCAACAATTGTATATGGAAACATTTTTTCGTATCTCTGATGCTAATCTTTTTATTCTGAAGAAAATGGCATTTTTACCAAACTACAAAAATTCGTTATTCGCTTTTAACTCCAGTTTTTTAAAAACTAATCATTCTAAGCCAGTCAAACTTCTAGAATCTATTAATAATATATAAATAAATAAGAATGAATAAGGCTGATGACTAAAAACACCGCTAACTTACATTATTATGCTTCCAATTGGTTTCCCCCTTTTTGTTTTTCAAAAAAATATATTGATTTTTGTACCGTAACTTTTTTATTTTTTACTTTAGAAAGTTTGGTAAAAAAGAATTTTGTAGGTGTTTATAAGATCTATAAGTCTATTAACCTTAAATCTTTTTAAAATCCTCAGTCGCAAAAAGAGGTGACTTTGAAATGATCCGTAAAGGTGATTTTTGCATGTTATTACAAGTTTTAATTGTCAATAGCTCACTTAATTTTTGCCGTAGGAAAAATTTTTGCAAACCTGCTTCTTGGGAACTAAATAAGCGTCAATTGCATTTTTAAACATTTTTTCCACCTACCTCTACCGAAAGTATACTTTTTCGGACCTGATTGTAGGGAGCAAAGTTGTACTTTTCCTCCCTAGGGAGGAAAAGTAACAGTGACGTCATGGTATTTCATTCATGAGCTATAACTTATGACGCCCTGTACAATATCTATTTTCTATTACGTAAGTATCTATACATTTTAACGTTTATTTATAAAACACCTTGTATTTTGCAGAATGGTAAATTGTTATTTTGATTTAACAATGTTTACATTAAAATTTTGACTTATATATTTGACAGTTGACAATTATATTGTACCTACTTGTTTGTTTTAGTTTTAATAAATTTTGTTGGTTAGTTACATAACTAAATTAAGTAAAAATGAAAAATGACTTGTTATTAATTTGAGGAAGGTGGAAAAACCATATGGATAACATGGGAGTAAAATGCCTTTTCCTCCCTTGAATGATTACTGCCCTCCGCTACGCGTCGGGCAGTAAACTTCATTCTCGGGAGGAAAAGTAGCACTTTCCTCCCTTGTTATACAAATAGCTATTTCGTATCTCTGATGCTAATCTTGCTATTCCGAAGAAAATTCCATTTTTTTCCAAACTACAAAAATTCTTTATTCGCTTTTAACTCCATTGTTTTTTAAAACTAATTATTCTAAGCCGGTCAAACTTCTAGAACCTATTAGTAATACATAAATAAAAAAGAATGTGTGTGTACTTTGTACGCACGTAAGAAGTTATACTTCTACTACATATTATGTGATTTTTAAGACAATACCAAAAATTTTAAAAAATAAAAGAATAAAACGCACACAAACACATTGAAAAATGCCACAAAGAAAAAATGATTTCTGAACGATAATAATTGTTGACAAAAATTTTAAATACGCATTTTCTGAAAAAAAATTATATAACAAATATATTTACAATCATAAAATGCATAAAAAAATAAAAAAATAAAAACTTGCATCGGGAATCGAACCCGTGAATTTCGTGGCGCTTTGATTCGTAATCGAAGCCTAGACTCACTCGTTCAATTCCACATTATTTGTCATGTGGAAAAATAGGGTAACTGAACGTTTTACTGTTTGACAGTTGTTTTGAATATAATTAAATTATGTAGTTTAAATTTTGTGGAAGAAAATATTAAAATATAACAAAACAGTAAGAAAACAATATATTAGATGAAGATTGGTAGAACTTTTGTTGGTAATCAAATTAAGTATGTAAATCAAAGCATTACATACCTACTAGATAAATAAATCTACGCCAAAAAATCATAATTTAAAAATAAAAATCGGACCTAATTTGGGATTTCTCTCTAAAATCCCCATTCTTGAGAAAATAAATGTACAGTAGAGCGTCGATTATCCGAACGTCGATCAACCGAACGACCGCTTATTCGAACTATCGACTCCCGCGTCCCGCACTCGAATACCGAGCAAGCGTTAGTAATTGACGCTTAAAATATCTTCAATTTTCTTCAATATTGTATCCAAAAATAATTATGTTGTTGCAAAGACTGCACTTTTTTGTTTAGTTGCTAGTTGTCATTATTAAGATATAAATAAATATGTAGGTATATAAATATGGCTTTTATTCACTTGTGGATAAATATGTAGACTATAAATATGTATCAATATATTGTAGTTCGATTATCCGAACAAATCGGTTTTCCGAACACCTATGTCCCCCAATTAGTTCGGATAATCGACGCTCTACTGTATTTCAACCTAATCCAAATGTATAATTACAATATGATTATAATAAAAATTACTTACCAAATTAGAATGAGTTTTCCTTGTCCAAAATAGTCCAAAAGTCCAAAAATATAGGTATATGAAAACTATTTAAAAAGGCAGTATAACTATTAACTAACTTTTCTTTGTTGTTTCTTTTCACACAAATTTTAAAACGCAACAACCATAAATAATCTAACTACAGCTGTTGCCACAGCCGCCATATTGAATAATTTTTGACATGTCATTTGAACATCCAATCAGAACAAAGTTATAATGCGCATGCGCCGGGATCATAGGTTTTAACATATAAAAATTCACCCTCATATCGCCGGTAAAGAAGTATAATTTCAAAAATACCAAATAAGGTCAATGACTAATTTTAATTAGGGTAGTGATTAGGGGGTTGCTTCCGAATACTTTTTCGCTGAAATAAATAGGGACCGATATTCTTTTCATTATAAGTCACTTAATTTTTGAAGTTGTCCTCGAAAAATGCATAGTTTTCCCGTCTTTTGACTTTGAAACTACAATATTTAGCATTTGACAAGAGCCAACATATAATAAAGTATAGCTCAATTACTATTGGTCTTAAAGCAAATTTAAAAAAACGGTTTTGTTTATTTTTTCAAAAGGTACATTTTTATTAAGTAAAGTTGTTTTGCTAAAACGAAAACTTTTGGAGTTATTAGCAGAAAACTTATTAAAAACATTGATGTTTTCGATATAAAACTAACACTTTCGATAGCGAATAAATCGAAAAATTTTAATTTTATCAAAAAAATGTATAGAACATTTTTTGCTTAGAATGAATGGATTTATCAACTTTTGCGGTCAAAATACCATAAAAAATTTCCAACCCCGAGATGGGGTGGCAACCACCCCCATGGTAAAAGCGCATTTCGGCATCATATAGATTTTGATCATTGGACTATCTACTACTTATTCTCAAATTTTCAAGCACATCGATCCATTCTGTAAAAATTGCGAGGTTTTGTCCTGTTTTAAGCTTCATTACTTAGACTAGTATCTAATTAACATTGTCAAATTCTCATTGTCAAATACATGTCAATTTTCTGTGGTCCACTCTGAAAATATCTGCAAAAAATGTGTACAGTGGTCCACTAGGTAATGTAGAACGAAACATATTGAAATATAAAAATGATTAGTAGTTATTAATTATGTATTGATATTTTTTTGAGAAAATAGGAAAGTACCGGATACAGAATCCATTATTAAATATAATAATAGACATTAATTTAAATCTGAAACATTCCTTATTAGAACCTTTCTCTGTTAACATCCTAAATCTCTGCCTTCCACAATTTACAAGGCATAGAGACGACGAATATAGAAAACGGAAAGGATTCTACAATATGCAATCACATTCCGTTTTCATTCGTCTAAGAAAAGGCACTAGGAAAGGTGCTTAGTACTCACAACCTGAGTAAAGATAGAAGTGAAGTGAAAGACAATTTTATGTTTCCTTTCGATTCAGAGGCAAGGCACATAGACCAGGGCGCATCTGTAAAAATATTAGTACATTTGGACGTTGAGAGGTGACTCAAATTTTTTTGCAGAAATTGCTTGAAAATAACTCAAATAATAATATTTGAGTTATCCTCCCTCTTAAAAAGGTCCGGAACATTGTTTAAATAATCAAAATGTCAAAAAATGAAGGAAAAATTCGATTTATTACAAATGTCACTTATAAATGTTTAAATTGTGAAAATTATGGTAAACATGGATAATACACCTTCAAAAAATCATTATTATTCTCATAGAAAACGAAGTTCGTCAGAAGAATCCCATCAGAAATTGTTTGCAATCCTTTCTTGAATATTATGAGCGATTTTCGGAGGTCCCATAAACAAAATTTAACAGTAACTGAATTAGGTGAGAAGAGGAGCCCAAATTTGAAGTCAGATGATCGAAAATACTATATTTTGTTCCTTTTTGTTAACCTATAAGATAAATTAATGTTATTTAATATGCTTAATCAAAATTTAACCCTCACGCACAAGTTGTAGTCTATGTGACTAACAACTTCAGTGAGAAACTGGGTTTATTTATTATGTTGTTAGTTGCTACAAATAAACTCTATTATTATTATATTATTATTATTTTTTTCTTCGTTTTTTGATTATAACTTTAAGAGTATTCATTTTCGGGAAAAGTTGTATTGACATAAAAGTTGTGTAATTAAATTTCCTACAATATACAGGGTGTAACGAAAATACAGGTCATAAATTTAATCACATATTCTGGAACCAAAAATAGTTTGATTGAACCTAACTTACCTTAGTACAAATGTGTATATAAAAAAAGTTACAACCCTTTGAAGTTACAAAATGAAAATCGATTTTTTCCAATATATCGAAAACTATTAAAAATTTTTTTATTGAAAATGGACATATGGCATTATTATGACAGTAGCATCTTAAGAAAAAATTATAGTGAAATTTGGACACCCTATAAAAATTTTATGGGGGTTTAGTTCCTTTAAACCCCCCAAACTTTTGTGTACGTTCCAATTAAATTATTATTGTAGTACCATTACTTAAACAAAATATTTTTAAAACTTTTTTGGCTCTTAGTACTTTTTCGAAAAGTCAGTTTTTATCGAGATATTTTGAATATTTGTCAAATCCACCACATTTTGTATATGGTTAAGTACGATTATGGAGACTTGGTAATAATATGAAAATTTATGTATGATTTACATTTGTAGGTATATTTTGAACCGTATTAAAAAAGAAGTCATATCTCGATAAAAGTTGTCTTCTCGAAAAAATACAAAGAGGCAAAAAAGTTTTAAAAACATTTTTTTTAACTAATGATATCGCAGTAATAGTTTAATTGGAGCGTACACAAACATTTGGGGGGTTTAAAGGAACAAAACCTCCATAAAATTTTTATGTAAACATATTAAAAAAGAAGCCGCAACTCGATAAAAACTGCCTTATCGAAAAAATACTAAGAGCCAAAAAAGTTTTAAAAATATTGAATTTAACTAATGGTACCACAATAATAATTTAATTGGAACGTACAGAAAAGTTTGGGGGGTTTAAGGGAACAAAACCCCCATAAAATTTTTATGGGGAGCACAAATTTCACTTTAATTTTTCTTTAAGATGCTCCTGTTATAAGAATGCCACATATCTATTTTCAATAAAAAATCTCTAATAGTTTTCGATATATTCGAAAAAATCGATTTTCATTTTGTAACTTCAAAGGGCTATAACTTTTTTTGTGTGCATATTTGTACTAAGGTAAGTTAGGTTCATTCGAACTATTTTTGGTCCCAGAATATTTGATTTCATTTATGACCTGTATTTTTGTTACGCCCTGTAGAGTTGGTTGAAAATTTAAAAAATAGTCACCCTTGTTGCAAAATAGCAATAATTGGGAAAAAACTATACAAAAACAAGTATTTGCATTTTACGTTTTTCAACCATTTATGCTAAACTTAGGACCTTCAAATTTCACCCAGAAAAACTATATGATACAGTTAAACAATACTGTAAGTTTAATTAAGATCGGTTCAATAGATTTTGCAAAATAAATTTTGCAATCCAGCTTTCGCAAAAAAAATTCATTTTTTCAAACTGTTACAGGACTGAAAATAAAGCAGATAGCAAGTTGAATTTTTTTTTGCTTATAGAAGTGTACCGTACCTTTCATTTGCAATTTGCAAAACTAAAATCGATTAACCACCACGGCGTCAGGAATTTTTTTAAAATAAACATTAATTATTGGTGTTGCGCGCAGGACACCGGATAGTTTGCTCTGATTGGGCATTCCAATAACCTTTGATAATTATTGATACATTTTAATTTTTATTACATTTCGATATAAATAAATAAATTTGTTTATTGCAAAATAAAAACCCATACTCTATCCTTTGAAATAACACTTTTTTTAGCAAAAACTTTCTTTGTTCATATATTTTAACTTGAGAATAAAAGTTTATTATTTTTAAACATATACAATTGTTTAAACAATATTTCACAAACAATAATAAAATTAGTTTGATTTTTGTGGAATTAAAATATTAAAATACTACAAAATATAGAGTAAGAAAATAATATATTAGATGAAGATTTGAAGAAATTTTGGTGGAAATCAACTTCATGTGAATCGAACACCGCTGTCCTGCGCGTAGCACCAATAATTAATGTTTATTTAAAAAAATTCCTGACGCCGTGGTAGTTAATCGATTTTAATTTTGCAATTTGAAAATGAAAGGTACAGTACACTTCTATACGCAAAAAAAGTTCAACTTGCCATCTGCTTAATTTTCAGTCCTGTAACATTTTGAAAAAATGAATTGTTTTTGCGAAAGCTGGATTGCAAAATTTATTTTGCAAAATCTATTGAACCGATCTTAATTAAATTTACAGTATTATTTTACTGTATCATAAAGTTTTTCTGGGTGAAATATGAAGGACATAAGTTTAGCATAAATGGTTGAAAAACGTAAAATGCGAATACTTGTTTTTGTATGTTTTTTTTTCGCAATTATTGCTATTTTGCAACAAGGGTGACTATTTTTTCAACTTTTAACTAATTCCATATTGTAGGAAATTTAATTACGTAACTTTTATGTCAGTACATCTTTTCTGGGAAATGAATACTTTTAAAGTTATAATCAAAAAACGAAGAAAAAAATCGAATCTTTCCTTCATTTTTTGACATTTTAATTATTTAAACAATGTTCCCGACCTTTTTGAGAGGGAGGATAGCTCAAATATTATTATTTGATTTATTTTCAAGCAATTTCTGCAAAAAAATTTGAGTCACCTCTCAACGTCCATCTCAAAACAGATGGGCCTTGGACTAACAGTCTACACACAGCTGTTTCTGTTCAGAACTTCATCAGTGTAGATGCTTGCTCGCCTCTGAATCAAAACGAATATTAATGGGAATTTCAAAAATAGATTGAAATCCACCATTAAGACGCTGCCGCGACATTTATTAAAGAAAATAGGAAAGTCTTGGATACAGAATCCGTTATTAAATATAATAATAAACACTAATGATATTTTTTTCTTTTTCAGTCCCTGGAAAGCACAAGGCGTATGTTGGCTCTCTGCGAAGAGGTAAATATCGCACTTTTACTGGCTATTGGTGTCTGTGTTACTTATAAGAACTGTTTTTCTAATCCTTCAGCTCATATTTTATAGGTAAAACTTTCTAGACTGCTAAAATAAAGAAAAGTCATCGTGTTTTCTTCGCTATTTTCATCAGAATGTCTGATAGATCAATTTTCGCGGAGATATCGAAAGACTTTTCTTTATTTGCTGGCGACTAATCTTTCAAAAATCATCCCGAAGCCGATATATTTCTGTGGGGAAAGAGAGGAGAATAAAAATAACCCTTAGTTTCTTGTAATCTGTAATTAACTCTTGTAATTCTTTCTTTCGCTCTATATGTTTCGGCGTTTGTGCAAGTTTTTCTACTTCAAATCGTGAACAATAATAAAAAAACGCGTCACACTACAAATACATACGTTTAAACTGCTTCAACACGTTGAAGCACTGAAAGATACTTATAGATTTAGTGTAAAATACTTCAATTACAAATAATTCGTATTAACGTCTAAAAATTGTGTTTTTAGACTGGGCAGATTATCGGAGAATAGGATATTTTTGAGAAAAGTTATTTACCAGCAATTTTATTGCTGGAATCGAATCTTATGATTGTATATATTAATGATATAGGTATGCAAAGTCCGCAGATAGTGTGCTACTTTTTTTTGTAAACAAAATTGCGCCCGAAAATCGTGTTTTTTCAATTTTTGCTCTGTAACTCCAAAGATTTTAACTTTACACCAAAAACACCCAAATAAAAATTCACCGTAATTAAATTCTGCATAGAGACGTGTTTTTTATGATGTACTTCGACGAAAATTTTCCCCGGAAAATGCGGGTTTTTCCAACAAAATCTTTAATTTTCAACTAAAATAACTTGGTAATATAAAAGCCCCTTTCGTATAGATTATAATTCCAGAAGCCAATAGAAATTGAATGAACAGTTTAGCAACAATTGAATTGTTAATTAAAAATTTACGGTAGCTATAATAACCACAGTAATTACGATACATAAAAATAACTATGATTTTTGTATAAAAAGACGCTGTACTTATCTAATGTATTTTACAGAATTGAAATTGGACTATTTAAGCGACCTCAGGAATAGTTTAAAATTATAAACAATTTTTTGGCTTATAAACAAATAGAATATTCGGGAAATATTAAATTAAATTAAATCATGAAAACGGTACTGGAAAAAAAGCGACAGGACGCTTCTTTTAAAAGAAAAAACGTTTAATTGTGATGAGTGGTTCCTGAGATACAACCGGTCAAAGTTGACCGGCATTTACGGCAAAGATATAAACAATAGGATCATAATTTTCGAACCATCACCTTTTTTTCGGTCCTCTTTCTCCACACCAATTTTCATATCTTTAAAATACTCATAACATATATTATTATAATCAAAACTGTCGTTATTACTAGTGAAAATTGCAAAAAATAGCAAAATTCCAATCAAAAATTAGGTTGGAGGAAATGTAATCTCCAAGTTCAAAATGGTGTACGTTAACCCTACGTTGGGCGCGTCGCTATTGCTGACAAGCTTAGGCGCGTGGTCTACGATTGTAGACCAAGAGTTTTTTGTCGTATAATACCGGATTTTGTCAAAATTAACAAATTAGTGGTTAACAACATGTTTATTTATGTTCGCACTTTGATATTAGATATGTTTTGTTCCTTGGCTTTTCTCATTTTGACAGTGGTAAAATTAAAAACGAAGTCATGATTTTTTGGGTCTTTATTCGCAAGTAAATGAAAATGGTCATAAGAATAAGCTCAATTTAGTAAAATACACAAATATTTTTTATCTTTGAACTTATAGAATGACCAATAGGGATAAATAATAAAGAATAGAACTAAAAAGTAAAAAAAGAACAAAACTATTAAATGGTCAAAATGGCACAATTTTAGTCCGTCAAACATTCAGTGCAAATATCCCCAAACTGATCCTTGAATGCAAATGTGTCACATATTTGGCATGCCCTTCTTGTTGACACATTGCAAATTCATGCACAATTACAACATCGTCCCACGTAATTTGTTGGAATATTAGGGGAAAGGAGTACGACTTCTTGAACTCCGAGCAGTACGCGAGCTCGTCGTCTAAGTTCTCTTAGCAGGGAAGGCATAGTTGATCCATATTCAATTTGCTGTTTGATTAGTTACCATGCTAAGTTTTCAATGAAGTCGCTTATTGAAACATTTTCATTTATGTTATTAACTTTATATACACAGCAGGCTACATATTAGCTTTATATATACAACTAAAAACTGGAACGCGCTTAGTCGCGTGGTCTACGGTTGTAGACCAGTGCTCTTTGAATAATGGTAAAAAAATAATGCAAACAGATCGGCGGCGTTTAGAGAACTGAAGAGTAAGTTGGAAGTATTAGTGACAGCTACTAAGCGGGATGGGGGCGTATGTGCAGTTTTATGCAATTGGCGACCACTTAAAGGAGAGTGGTCTACGATTGTAGACCACGCGCCTAACGGAGGGTTAAAAGAATGCATTTTCTCGGCTTCCCATGGAGCAATTTTCTTCATTATTTTTTTTATTCCCAAATAACTCGAGTAGAACCATGTAACTAACGCATTATTAAATTTCAAAGTTGCTTTTGTTTTGTTATAATAAATTAATTTATTTATTCTAACAAAAAATTTTAATTTGTTTAAATAAAGATTGTGTAAATAATTATACAGCTTTCAAATGAGAATATTTATGTTTTTAACGTTAAAAGGTACACTTGTAGTAAGTTTATCTAAATCTAAAAAAAGTCTACAACTGGAAAAAATATGTAGTTTTTTTTTTCGTATAAATAAATTAATCTAGTATAACAAAACAAAAGAAAGTGTGACATTTAATAATGCGTTAGTAAGATGGCTCTACTCGAGATACTTGGGAACAAAAAAAGAATGAAGAAAATTGCTCCATGGGAAGCCGAGAAAATGTATTTTTTTTAACGTATACCGATTTTGAACTTTGAGATTACATTTTCTCCAAACTAATTTTTGATTGGAATTTTGCTATTTTTGGCAATTTTCACTCGTAATATCGATAGTTTTAATTATAATAATATATCTTATGAGTCGTTGACAGATATGAAAATTGGTGTGGAGAAAGAGGACAAAAATACAGGGTGTCCCGAAAAGATTGGTCATAAATTATACCACAGATTCTGGGGTCAAAAATAGATTGATTGAACCTCACTTACCTATATACAATAGTGCACACAAAAAAAGTTACAGCCCTTTGAAGTTACAAATTGAAAATCGATTTTTTTTCATATATCGAAAACTCTCAGAGATTTTTTTATTGAAAATGGACATGCGGCATTTTTACGGCAGCAACATCTTAAAAAAAAATTTAAGTAAAATTTGTGCACCCCATAAAAATTTTATGGGGGTTTTGTTCCCTTAAACCCCCCCAAACTTTTGTGTACGTTCCAATTAAATTATTATTGTGACACCATTAGTTAAACACATTATTTTTAAAACTTTTTTGTCTCTTAGTACTTTTTCGATAAGCCAGTGTTTATCGAGATATTTTGAATATTTGTCGAATCCACCACATATTTGTATATGGTTAAGTACGGTTCTAGAGACCTGTTAATAATCTGAAAATTTATTTTTATAATTTACATTTTTAGGTATATTTTGAAAAAGAAGCTACATCTCGATAAAAGGTGACTTATGAACAAAAGACTAAGAGGCAAAAGTTTTAAAAACACTGTGTTTAACTAATGGTACCACAATAATAGTTTAATTGGAACGTACACAAACATTTGGGGGGTTTAAAGGAACAAAACCCCCATAAAATTTTTACGTAAATATATTGAAAAAGAAGCCGCATCTCGATAAAAACTGGCTTATCGAAAAAATACTAAGAGGCAAAAAAGTTTTAAAAACGTTGTGTTTAACTAATGGTACCACAACAATGAATTAATTGGAACGTACACAAAAGTTTGGGGGGGTTTAAGGGAACAAAATCCCCATAAATTTTTTATGGGGTGGACAAATTTCACTATAATTTTGTTTTAAGATGGTCCTACCATAAGAATGATACATGTCCATTTTCAGTAAAAAATCTCTAATAGTTTTCGATATATTGAAAAAAATCGATTTTCATTTTGTAACTTCAAAGGGCTGTAACTTTTTTTGTGAGCACATTTGTACTAAGGTAAGTTAGGTTCAATCGAACTATTTTTGACCCCAGAATGTATGGTATAATTTATGACCAATCTTTTCGGGACACCCTGTATAAAGGTGATGGTTAAAAAATTATGATCCTATTGTTTATATCTTTGCCGTAAACGCCGGTCAACTTTGACCGGTTGTATCTCAAGAACCACTCATCACAATTAAACGTTTTTTCTTTTAAAAGAAATGTCCTGTCCTTTTTTTCCTATACCGTTTTCATGATTTAATTTAATTTAATATTTCCCGAGATATTCTATTTGTTTATAAGCCAAAAAATTGTTTATAATTTTAAAATATTCCTGAGGCTTCCTAAATAGTCTAATTTCAATTCTGTAAAGTACATTAGATAGGTACAGTATCTTTTTATACAAAACTCATAGTTATTCTTATGTATCATAATTATTGTGGTTATTATATCGATCGTAAATTTTTAATTAACAATTCAATTGTTGCTAAACGGTTCATTCAATTTTCATCGGCTTCTGGAATTATAATCTATACGAAAAGAGCTTTTATATTACCAAGGTATTTAATTATTGATAAAGAATTACTTATCTAAAATTTTAGTTGAAAATTAAAGACTTTGTTGGAAAACCCCGCATTTTCCGGGGAGAATTTTCGTCGAACTAAATCGGGAAAAACATTACAGAATTTAATTAGGGTGAATTTTTATTTGAGTGCTTTTGGTGTAAAGTTAAAATCTTTGGAGTTATAGAGCAAAAATTGAAAAAACACGATTTTCGGGCCCCATTTTGTTTATAAAAAAAGTAGCACACTATCTGCGGACCTTGCATACCTATGTTATTAATTTATACAATCATAAGATTCGATTCCAGCAATACAATTGCTGGTAAATAACTTTTCCTTGTATTTTGCTAATTAGCCCTCAATTAGCAAAACTTAGCTAGAGTATTTCTCAATCCTCTTATAAAAGCCTCATGCAGTAGTATGCCATTTATTTTTCGCTTTGGATCAAAGCGAAAGCTTTTTTATCTCTAAAAATGACACGAAGAAGCTGAATTTTGCTAGGACTGTCAATTTTGGGAACCCAAAAAGGTTTGCCACTCCTATCTTCGGGATTTATCCTAAAACCCGTCTCGTATGGACCAAGAGCTAGCAACGTTGGAAAAACAAGAAGTATTTTAAGACAACTGGTTCTTTAATATATTATTCCCTATGCTTCCTCGAACACCTTACCGGCCATCGGCCACCGGCCAAAATTTGTGTTTTGGCTAATGCAAAATATTTGTGCTCTTT
Source organism: Diabrotica virgifera virgifera (assembly GCF_917563875.1). NCBI lineage: Eukaryota > Metazoa > Arthropoda > Insecta > Coleoptera > Chrysomelidae > Diabrotica > Diabrotica virgifera. The sequence continues at coordinate 226,108,690 of NC_065450.1, read as the reverse complement.
TCAAAATTTCGCTCTTCGTAAGAATAATTTTCACATCATTTAACGTATCACTGCTTCAGTTGTTGAAATAAATATTTTAAAGGTCAAAACCTAAAAATGTATGTAAAAACTTGCACAAACGTTTCAAAGAATGTATCTCTGTGCTGCATGTACTGCACTTTCTCTTTGTCCTGTCCCAAGAAATGACCTCTTTTAATTAACTTGAGCAGAGCAGGTCTACCGCGTGTCCATGAGGGTGGTGTCTAACTTTCCAGCTTCTGAACTAAGTGTCTTCCATAATATGGAATGAAAAAGGCCATTTTATAAAAGTAAATTTACAGACAACTTAAGTTTTTTTTTTGAAAATCTCGCAAAGAATTTAACAATATGTAAAATTTTTCAGTAGATATGTCAAAGAACTGTAGCAAGCAAGCAGCAAGCAATTTGATTTAACCCGACCTGTGAGAGATGTCCACCCTATCGAAAAAGTACATTCGGGTGTAAGAATTCATTGGGGCGAGGTGTTTTAACCCGAGTAAAAACAGGGATCACCCCACCTCGCTCCAATGCTCCAGACCATCCCTTTCTCCCCTATAGCACGCTGATGCGCGATAGTGGCACAACTATCTTAACCAAATGCTCTTCACAATGGAATCCTGGGCAATAAGATTCCAATGTGGTGCCCTAATCGAATTTAAAACTAGGTCAGCGTGAAGCGCTCTATGCCTTTATCTTCTAGTTACTTATTACTGTTAAATAACTGTAATACCCACTGAATAGTATATATTTTAATCAGCCACTTTCTATCTTTAAATTTAAATAAAACAGAAGTGTGTATGTTTGTATGGGCATGTGGGTGAGTGGGCGTGTAGACCAGTGGGCTAGTGTGCGTGTGGGCGAGTGGGTGTGTGGGCGTGTGGGCGAATTTTGGTAGACAGTAAGTGATCTTGAAATGTAGCATTTTCTTTTAAATTCTTTTGAAGATTTGAAGCTTATGCTTCAGAAACGTAGGCCATTCTGTTATAGTTATTCAAATGCTACGCAATAATTCCAATGTAATAATGTCATTTATTTTGTGATCTTGCACAATGTATTTAAAATTTACAACTTTCGACGGAAGGCATCTAATGATAAAATTACCAAGGAAGTTGGTGATATTTATGATTCACACTTGTTTTTTACCCAGACCGTAAAAATCACAGCAATAATAATTATTTATTATCACTTTTTGATTATTCTAGGCTAATTCTTCGTTTTTAATTTCTGAAAATTCCTCTAGTTTCATTCATATTATTTGACTTACTACTTTATTTAAGTTTTTTAACTATCCCAGAGAACGGCAGTTCTTGCCTGTGGAGCACAACCCCCCTACATGCGACACTATATATACACGAAATTTTCGATTTTCTAAATCTGACTGAATTGAAAATTGGACCAAATCCCATATTAAAGTTTAGAAAAAGACTCGTCCATCCATGTGTCAACCATCCATTTTGGTCCAAGGGTGTGGATTTTACGGCCCTTCCTATTTAGGGTCTTTTTTTCGTTCTCGTCCCCAAAACTTCCAAAAATTTTGAAAATTAAGTCCGACCTTTGCGGCTTCTGATCATTACCTTTCCAACGCATTTCTAATTTTGAAAAGCGGTTATGCAATTCAAAAGTTACTGAGTTCAGAAATATGACTCAATTTCTTTTTAAAAAGGGGAAAATGTTTGTATGTATGTGTGTATGTGTGTGGAAAAGTTAACCGATCTGAATATTTTTCTGTGTTTTAAGGGGGTTAGGGCCGATTCAGAACCGGTGTAGTTTGTAACTTTTGACCAACCATAAGCCAGCTATAGGACTACCTCTACCTACCAGACGACATATTTTTTGGGGTTATTTTAGGTTAGTTAAGCTTTCAAGGGGTGCCTAAGTGATAAGGATCAGACATACACACGGCTCAGTATAGCCGAAAAACTGAAAAACTAAACTTTGAAAATTTTGGTTTTTCGATACTTAATCAAAATTTCAACCTACGAATTGCGCCAATAACTGAGCGTTTGTAGGAGGACTCTAGACGGGTCTAATGGTGTATACCTCATATCAATCTATTTCCTATGGGAAAAAACGGTTTTTCGAGCTGAATAATTCCTGTAATACCTTCAGATATCATACTTGACCTTGGATGCATCAGATACTACTTGTCATTACGTTTCAAACTCATGTTTAGTGATCAAAATCGGTTAAGCCGTTTAGAAGTTATCGAGCTCCAAAAGTATAATCCATTTAACCATTATCGCCGAAATGGTTTATGTAGTTGTAGTGGTTTCAACGTTAAATTTGATCGAGCAATCCGAGTTTATTTGCCGGCCATCCCAATATTTTTTTTCAATCGTATTTCTGAATGTGTGTGTACTTTGTACGGAAAACACTCGGATTCGAACCGGGGACCTCTTGATCTCCAGTCAAACGCTCTACCACTGAGCTATACTCCTTTTGTTTGTGCGGGTGCGGACTACAAGATTTCTCAGACAATATGTCAAATAGACCAAGTGAAGTATAAAAATACTGTAAATATTACTTTTATTATCTTATTCCCGAGGTAGATAAATCCAAAGATACAAAAATTATAATAAATATATTTACTAAAAACATTAATATATTCTTTCCACATCTTTTTTGGACTACTTACTTACTTTCCGTGTCCGGAACACCAACAACTTTAAATTCTGTATTTCCAATGGTTGGCCACATAGATGGCCCTGTCATTTGCTATAATTAAGTCTTGTTCTGTGCAGGTCTCTCTCATCTCTGTGCATGATAGTAGATGCCGGCTGGTCTGAACCGCGCCACAGTCGCAGGTATCGTCCTCCTGGTATCCCCATTTTTTCAGGTTACTAGCACAACGTGAAACGCCGGTTCTTAGTCTGTTTAGCGCTTTCCAAGTCGGATACGGTAAATTGTGTCCAGCAGCCATTTCCTCCGAGGGAGGAAAATGTGTCGTGGTAGCTGACGCTTGCCACAGGTGTATTCGGCGCGTCTCTGGCGCTTCGGGGATGGATCTTGATGTTTTCAGGAAGCTTTTCCGAGATCTTAGTCTGCTTGGCTGAGTTTGGTGGTCATATAAGGGGGGTCTTCGGTCCGTCTCCTGCTTTTTCCGTTCTACCTCTGACGTGACCTTCCTCCTGATAAGTGGTGGAGCAATTCCAGCAATGGGGTATACCTCTTCGATAGGTGTCGGTTTCAGGCAACCCGATATTATGCGGACCGTTTCATTTAGAGCCACGTCGACATTCTTTGCGTGAGCAGAGTTTGCCCATACTGGTGCTCCAAACTCCGCGGCCGAAAAACATAATGCCAAGGCAGAAGTGCGGAGAGTGTGTGGTTGTGCTCCCCATTTTGTATTAGTTAGCTTGCGGATGATATTATTTCTGGCACTTACTTTCTTCTTGACATCTTGACAGTGGTATCGGTAAGACAGAGTTCTATCCAGACGGACGCCAAGGTATTTTGGCGTCTTGTTGTGTTCCAGCATCTGACCACGCCATTCCACCTCCAGCGACCTTCGGGCATGCTTGTTTCTCAGGTGGAAAGCACATACCTGGGTTTTTGTGGGATTGGGTTTCAGATGGTTTTTATCATAGTATAGAGCTAAGTCTCCCAGGGCATCTGTCAGTTTCACTTCGACTTCATTGAAGGTTCTTCCCTGAGCTGCCACCGCTGTATCATCAGCGTAAATAAATTGCCTTGTTTGTTGGTGTATGGGTTGGTCGTTGGTGTATATGTTGTATAGAATCGGCGCGAGGACACTTCCCTGTGGTAGCCCATTTTTTGGTCCCTCCACCGACTGTTCTTGGACTGGAGCGTTACGTAGAAGCGTCTATTCTGGAGGAGACATTTCACTAACCTTGTTAGTCGGAAATCCTTTGTAGTTTCGTAGAGTTTTGCGAGTAGCCGTTGATGGTTAACTGTATCATAAGCGGCAGTTAGGTCTATGAACGCTACTCCTGTTATTTCCTTCCGTTCAAAACCATCTTCAATATGTTGGGTGAGATTAAGAATTTGACTGCAGCAGCAATTTCCGGGCCTGAATCCTGCTTGTTCCGGAATAATTTTAGTCTCCACATATTCTGCTATCCGGTTCAGTATCATTCTTTCAAAGGCCTTGAAAAGGTGGCACAAGAGAGATACAGGTCTAAAACTCTTTGTATCCGCCGGATCCTTCCCTGGTTTTAAGAGGGCTACCACTCTAGCTTTTCTCCAGATTTTGGGGATTTGTAATGTACGGATGCAGCAATTCATCATTTTTACGAGCCACTCTACGGTTTTTAGTCCAAAGTTCTTTATTTGCTCTGTTCGTATGTCGTCCAGGCCAGCCGCTTTATTATCTTTCATTTGATGGATCGCGCCTCTCATCTCCTCTAGACAAAAAGAGGTACCTAGAACATCTCTTTCTTCGTCGATATTCCGTTGAGCTCTCACCTTGTTCTTTCTTGATGTCGTCTTACCGTTCATTAGAAGATGATGGGCTATCTGATCGGGTGTGACTTCTGTCATGTTGACTGCTGGAGCAGCGGGATCGTTGCCAAGATTCCGAATCAGCTTCCAGGCACGTCTGCTGTTTTGTTTCATGTCCAGACTCGTGACCAGCTTGTACCACCTTTCCGTTCTGTTGGCAGATATCGCATGTAACATTTCCTCCCCAGCCTGTATTGTCGCTTCCGAGAAAGGGTCTTCTTCATATAGCTGTTCGTATCTTTTAAGTAGGGGTTTTTGGACTATAATACATACATAACTAACATTTAGCAACGAACTCCATACTGTCTGTGTGCGCATGCGCGCAGAATAATAAAAATTCACTCTCAATCGCGCCTAAAGAAGTATAACTTCAAAAATCTAGTGTACATTCGATGGACACAAAGAATTATATTGAAAAAAAAAGTATTAGGATGGCTGGGATATGAACCCGGATTGTCATATCACAAGTTTAGTGTCGTAACCACTAGATCATTTGGGAGATAATGCGACAAAGGCGACCATTTATAACTCTTAACGTGTAATCCAGAAACATTACATTCAACTTCATACATTTAATTTATAAATAATTTTGAAAAATTCCTGATACAAGAATAAAAAACCGCTAAACGCCGTAAAAATAAGTGGTACACACAAAATTCTAGCTACAAAAGAGCTGATAGGAATGAATATTACGTGGGGCGAAAATGTATTTTCATTTTGATGGAAAATAAAATTCTAGTTTTATTTTGAAAGATTTTTCCATAATATTTGCTAAAGGGCCTAGCCGGGTAAGATGGTGAAAAGTGCCCCCAACCCAATTTAAATTCCATATAGGCCACTTTTTAGCACATATAGAGGAACTCACTTTCTGAAATTTTTAGCCTCCTAGGTGGTCACGTGACCCCCCTAGAGCCTAATTAGGCTTTTTATGTTTTTATTTTTTCTCTCAGCCGCATCAAGAGCTAGCCAAAAACTTTATTTAAAAAAGTTGTAAGTTTCAAAAGGATCTATATGAAAATTTTTTTTTTATTTTTTTGGCGGGAAATTCGAATTTTTAGAACAATTTTAAACTTTTAAATACCTCTGAAAAAAAAACTAAGACACTCGTTTTTACGAATATTAATTATAATGTGTATTTTTGCACAATCTTTCACCCTTAATTTTTTCAGATTTTTAAAATTGGTGAAACGTACCTTTAAAAATAAAAAACCGCATTTTTTCGGTTTTTTTTTTCGTTTTTTGATACAATTTTATACATATTTTTCAAAAAATTTAACACCGTCACTAGAATAGGTAAAAAACTGAAAAATAATTGGGGTTTGCTTAATAAAAATTTTTTGTAACGATATCCATTTTCAAGATACAGGGCATTGAAGAAAACAAAATTTTACATATTTTTTACGATTTTGACGAAACTACTGGCAACATTGTAATAAAACTTGGCGGGTTTTAAGAGGTAGTTATTGTGCATGTTTTGACATACAACTAAAGGCTGTATGACACTATGCATTTTCTTGTATCATTTCTAATATCGTTTCTGATATGTCAAAAAAATGTATAGTGTCATACACAGATACAAGAAACGATATCAGAAACGATACAAGAATTTGTGTCAGGCACAGATTCTTGTACAATAACTGCACCAATTTCTGCGCAAAGAGCAAAAACGTAAAACCTGCTGGTAAAACTTCTAAATGTCATAATGGCGGCTGAAAATGAGATCATATGATTTATGTCTTGATGAATTTATTTGTGTTTTGTAGGTATTATTTAATAAATATTTTATTGATACTTAATATACCGTTTGGTATGGACTACTGTTCTACTAATAACCATATATTTAGAATAACTTTGGGTTTCATATTGCATAATTTTTTAATAGAGGAAAATACAATAGTTCCAATTTGGATCAAACTGAAGATAATTATAATGCAAATATTTTAGCACAAATATCAAAACAAAATAAAAAACACAAATAATCAACAGTCAACGTAAAAATTCTAGTTATTATAACATTAAAATATTTGTTTTTAAAAGTTTATAAATTTTATAAAATCCTTAAAATCAGCTGTAGACGCAGTACTACCATACCAATGTAACGTGACAGGGTGACAAACAAAATTTCGACCAATCACGTGCCGAATTTCATACAGTTTTCGATACAAGAACTTGCATAGTGTCATACAGGGCACAAATGTACGTACAAGAAATGATACAAGAAAATGTTTACAAGAAACGATATCAGAAACGATATTAGAAATGATACAAGAAAATGCATAGTGTCATACAGCCTTAAGGATTTGATATTCATCATTGGCGCGCATAGGGGTAATGGTCTGAAATTTTCAAAGAAAAAAAGATAGTACGCCACTGACATATTTCAAATTAACAATCATTTTTGAATTCCTCGTTCAATTTTCAATAAAAAATCAATCTTCTCATTTTTTCATACGACGCGCCGTTTTGCTGCAAAAAATAAAATATCTTAACGCTTCCAAAGTATTCGAATTAATTTTGATAATAATGGATGTATGAGTTTATCATGTAGATGTAGAAAGTACTAGAAGTTCGAATACTTTGTAAGGGTTAAGATCTTTTATTTTTTGAATAAAAATGGCGCGTCGGATGAAAAAATAAGAAGATACATTTTTTGTCACAAATTGAACGAGAAATTCAAAAACCATTGTTAATTTGAAATATGTCAGTGGCGTACTATCTTTATTCTTTAAAAAGTTCAGACCATTACCCCTATGCGCGCCAATGACGAATATCAAATCCTTAATTGTATGTCAAAACATGTACAATAACTACCTCTTAAATCCCGCCAAGTTTTATTACAATGTTGCCAGTAGTTTCAGTAAAATCGTAAAAAATGTGCAAAATTTTGTTTTCTTCAACGCCCTGTATCTTGAAAATCGATGGCGTTACAAAAAATTTTTATTAAGCAAACTCCATTTAATTTTTCAGTTTTTACCTATTCTAGTGACAGTGTTACCTTTTTTGAAAAATATGTATAAAATTGTATCAAAAACGCAAAAAAAAACCGAAAAAATGCGGTTTTTTATTTTTAAAGGTACGTTTCACCAATTTTAAAAATCTGAAAAAATTAAGGGTGAAAGATTGTGCAAAAATACACATTATAAATAATTTTCGTAAAAACGAGTGTCTTAGTTTTTTTTCAGAGGTATTTAAAAGTTTAAAATTGTTCTAAAAATTCGAATTTCCCGCCAAAAAAATAAAAAAAAAATTTTCATATAGATCTTTTTTAAACTTACAACTTTTTTAAATAAAGTTTTTGGCTAGCTCTTGATGCGGCTGAGATAAAAAATAAAAACCTAAAATGCCTAATTAGGCTCTAGGGGGGTCACGTGACCACCTAGGGGGCTAAAAATTTCAGAAAGTGAGTTCCTCTATATGTGCTAAAAAGTGGCCTATATGGAATTTAAATCGAGTCGGGGGCACTTTTCACCATCTTACCCGGCTAGGCCCTTTGAAGTAAAACGCGACACAAAAGAGCTTTAAAATGCAAACTGTATTAAAGTTATAGTCCAGGGCGCATCTGTTTTGAGATGGACGTTGAGAGGTGACTCAAATTTTTTTGCAGAAATTGCTTGAAAATGGATCAAATAATAATATTTGAGTTATCCTCCCTCTCAAAAAGGTCCGGAACATTGTTTATATAATCAAAATGTCAAAAAATGAAGGAAAAATTCAATTTTTTTCTTCGTTTTTTGATTATAACTTTAAAACTATTCATTTCAGAGAAAAGTTGTACTGACATAAAAGTTGCATAATTAAATTTCCTACAACATAGGATTGGTTAAAAATTTTAAAAATAGTCACCCTAGTTGAAAAATAGCAATAATTGCGAAAAAACCATACAAAAACAAGTATTTGCATTTTACGTTTTTCAACCATTTATGCTACACTTAGGACCTTCATATTTCACCCAGAAAAACTTTATGATGCAGTAAAACAACACTGTAAATTTCATTAAGATCGGTGCAATAGATTATGCAAAATAAATTTTTGCAATCCAGCTTTCGCAAAAAAAATTTCATTTTTTTAAAATGTTACAGGACTGAAAATAAAGCAGGTAGCAGGTTGAAATTTTTTTTGCTTATAGAAGAGTACTGTACCTTTCATTTGAAATTTAAAAAATTAACATCGTATAATTACCACGGCGTCAGGAAATTTTTTAAATATACATTAATTTTTGGTGCTACGCGCAGGACAGCGGTGTTCGATTCACACAAGTTGATTTCCACCAAAATTTCTTCCAATCTTTATCTAATATATTATTTTCTTACTCTATATTTTGTTGTATTTTAATATTTTAATTCCACAAAAATCAAACTAATTTTATTATTGTTTTTGAAATATTGTTTAAACAATTGCATATGTTTAAAAATAATAAACTTTTATTCTCTAAGTTAAAATATATGAACAAAGAAAGTTTTTGCTAATAAAAGTGTTATTTCAAAGGACAGAGTATGTGTTTTTATTTTGCAATAAACAAATTTATTTATTTATATTGAAATGTAATAAAAATTAAAATGTATCAATCATTATCAAAGGTCATTGGAATGCCCAATCAGAGCAAACATTCTGTAGTCCTGCGCGTAGCACCAATAATTAATGTTTATTTAAAAAAATTTCTGACGCCGTGGTGTTAATCGATTTTAATTTTGCAAAATTGCAAATGAAAGGTACATTACACTTCTATACGCAAAAAAAATGTCAACTTGCTATCTGCTTTATTTTCAGTCCTGTAATATTTTGAAAAAATGATTTTTTTTGCGAAAGCTAGATTGCAAAATTTATTTTGCAAAATCTATTGAACCGATCTTAATGAAATTATTAGTGTTGTTTTAGTGTATCATAAAGTTTTTCTGGGTGAAATATGATGGTCCTAGGTGTAGCATAAATGGTTGAAAAACGTAGAATGCAAATACTTGTTTTTGTATGATTTTTTCGCAATTATTGCTATTTTGCAACAAGGGTGACTATTTTTTAAATTTTTAACTAATTCTATATTATAGAAAATTTAATTACGCAACTTTTATGTTAGTACAACTTTTCTCGGAAATAAATACTTTTAAAGTTATAATCAAAAAACGAAGAAAAAAATCTAATTTTTCCTTAATTTTTTGACATATTGATTTTTTAAACAATGTTCCGGACCTTTTTGAGAGGGAGGATAACTTAAATATTATTATTTGAGTTATTTTCAAGCAATTTCTGCAAAAAAATTTGAGTCACCTCTCAACGTCCAAATGTACTAATATTTTTACAGATGGGCCCTGATCTATTACTCTTTTGTGGCGCGTTTTATTTTAAATTTAGCAAATATTTTCCATAAAAATGGAAAAACATTTTCGCGCCACGTAATATTCATATCAGCTCTTTTGTAGCTGAAATATTGTGTGCGTCACTCATTTTACGGCGTTTAGCGGTTTTTTATTCTTGTATGGTATACAACCAACTCTCGGGAAATAGCACGTTTTACTTTAATTTATTTTTTACATTTTTTTGAACGATTGCTCTTATAAAATGGACCTTTTTCCTCAAGTATATGTGCTCTAATAAAGTGTAAATCATTGAGAAATTGCTTTTGTGAATGGAATGGCCATTTCGTGGCAGTAATGTACTCCACTAAATGGTTAATAAACATATTAGCATCGTAAGGTGTGCTTATCAGTAAACAGGTTGAGTTTTTTTTATTTATACAAAAATTATGAGTCTGTCATTATCATTTGATTAAAATGATGTTACCGTAGTTATTGAGGAATATTTTTTTTTTATTTCTGTAACTAATATTAACTGCGAGAGCTGTACAAAACAGAGTATAATTTAATCCTCGGGACTTATGCAGTAATACTCTTGATTTATGATACATCATCATCATCGTCAGTGGCTTCACAGCTCGTTATGAGCAAAAGCCTTCTTCAGCACAATCCTCCATTCTCCTCTGCCTCTCGCAATTCTTCTTCATGCTTTAATTCCAATAGATTTTAAATCGGGGTCCGGACAAATAATCCCGGACAAAAATCCCCACAAATTATCCCTGGACAAAAAATCTCCGGACAAAAAATCCCCGCAAAAAATCCCCACAAATAATCCTTGCAAATAATCCCGGAGAAATAATCCCCACAAAAAATCCTGGACAAAAATCCCCACAAATTTTTCACTATTACTTTTCACACAACATTCAACCTTACCACATACTTGTTGGTATTTGTCCTACTGTTTTAACCCTCTTCCTCCAAACTGTTTTTATTTCATAAATATTGTTCATGGTTCATCCCTGTTGTTTTTATTCCTTCAATATCAACTATTGGATTTCATTGATTGTCTATTAAGTGTCCTGATCATGTTGATTTATAGAGGCCTGTTGCTTCTTTGATCCTTTTGTGGAGGTTGAACGAATAGTGTTTACGTTCTAATTCTGGATTTCTTCACTCTGTTCTTCCAGAAATCCTACTCCTAGTAACAGGTCCTAACTATTTTAGCCTATGCTCTATTATTTTTACATTAATTGGTGCAACATATTTTTTTTGCACCACATTCATCCACCTAAGCATTCTCATTTCCATCACTTGTATCTTGAGTTTCCTTCTGTCCAAATTATATTTTAACAATCGCTATATCTAAGGCTGTTGTTAATTCCAACATAATCATCTCCAGTATCTTTTCTAGTTTTACATGATTCATTTCTTTTTCTTACATGCTTCATTCCCTCTCTAGGATTGACCCACATACGCATTAAAACACATTCTGCAATATGTTTATGTACCTATGTATTTCAGAATATTTTGATCTTGGGTCTTTATTTTCATTTCTTGTAATTATTCCTCCTTTTTCGTTTCACCATGTCGATAATTAGCTGTTTATTGTTTTGCTTCTTAAAATTTATTTTCGTGCCTCTCTCTAAAATGGTCTGTCGTCTATTTCGCCAGTATTATTTTATCAGCATGTTATGTTGCGTACACAACTAATCTAAATATATACATTTAAAGGAAATACTGATAGATTTATCACCTATTAAATTGAAAATAAATAACGTTCAGTTTGTAATACCATTTCTGATTACGACCATGCTCAAATATTAATGATATGTGCATACGACAGCGTTCCTGTGACTAAATTGTGTAAATCACTACAAGAAACTAACATCAGCTACACTCTAATCAAAGCCTTAAAAAATCTATATGAAAATTCTACATGACAAGTAAAAATTGGCAACACACTATCTAAAAAGTTCTTCTTTAACAAGGGTCTGTGCCAGGGCTGCTGTATTTCACCAACTTTGTTCAATATATATGTTGCAAAAGCACTAAACCAGTGGAAACGTTAATGCCACGGTATGGGTATACACCTCGGAGAGGTTTGTTTATATACCTTACAATTTGCTGATGACCAAGTCATCATAGCTAATGATAAAGACGATCTACATTATATGGCAAGAAAACTAAAGGATTGATGGATTCGACCGTTACTTGATGGAAGTTCATTTTATCTAACAATAAAACACTGAAAACGTTTGTTTTCTATACTTCCACAAAATTTATTATAACTAAGTGACTACAGCTGTTTCGTTAAAATTTTGTTAACTGTTTGTTCGTTATAGCCGTTGTTTACTGCTATTTGTTTAATGATGTCTCGAGATAGAACTAAACATCATTAAACAAATAGCAGTAAACAACGGCTATAACGAACAAACAGTTAACAAAATTTTAAACCAAAAACTCCATAAGAAAGCCCTGAAATTAGTGTATCCACCACCACAGAAAGAACCCAGTACCTTCTGCTCTCTCACATATACTGGCAAGATAACAACAAAGATAGCCAGATACATAAAAAAGAAAGGAATAACACCAGCTTTCAGAACTAACAACAACTTAAGCAAATATATTAAGAACAATAAAAGCCGAAATAGAAAGCAACTACAGAGTGGTGTGTACAAACTAACTTGTGGTGACTGTCCGAAAACGTACATCGGTCAAACTGGCAGAACTTTTGACAAACGGATAGCAGAACACAAAAGGGCATTCAACAATAGAAAAACAGACAGTTCTACATACGCACTTCACCTTCTAGATCATAATCATTCTTTCAATGAAGAGTTTCAAATTCTACATATTCAAAATAAAGGCCTTAAGCTATCTTTTTTAGAATCTATGGAAATTAATAAACTGAAAAATACAGATATAATTCTGAATGACCAACTCGAGACAAACAGCTCCCCACTCCTCAACCTCTTCAGTTGAAGACTTAAAAAGGCAAACACATTGTAAACTATATCACTTGAGAAAGGCACTTCGCCGAAACAGCTGTAGTCACTTAGTTATAATAAATTTTGTGGAAGTATAGAAAACAAACGTTTTCAGTGTTTTATTGTTAGATAAAACTAAAGGAGGAATATGAACAGTGGGGCTTGGAAATTAATGTGGAAAAAACTAAATATCTACCCATAGGAGCTGAGTTATCCAATATCGAACTAGAGGATAATGAAGAAGTCACATCCTGTAGTGAATACACGTACCTGGGAGTATTCTTCGATAGAACGGGAAAAGACGATGAGGAAATAAAGAAAAGGGTAACACAAGCTAGAAGAACAATTGGCTGCCTAAATGGAATACTTTGGAGCTCCGAAATAGGAATACAGCGAAAATACAATATCTATGAAACATTTATTAAAAGCAGCCTACTTTACGGAGCAGAAACGTGGAGAATAACCGAGAACAACAGGAAACAATTAGAATCTGTAGAAATGGATGTGTTTAGAAGATCGTTAGGTATATCCCGTAGGGAAAGAGTTCGAAATGAGGAAGTAAGACGACGAATTGGAATAGATGGTTACTTAACAACAGACATTGAGAGGAAACAGTTGATTTGGCATGGTCATGTTCAAAGAATGGAAGACACAAGATTGCCCAACAAGATCTTGGAGTGGGTACCACCAAACCGCAAAAAACGAGGAAGACCCAAAAAGACATGGAAAGAAGGGGTAACAAAAGCAATGAGTACAAGGGATCTTAGAGATGGCCAATGGGATGATAGAAGGACGTGGAAGTTAGGCATCGGACAACGTCGAAAGACGTTCTAAAACCGATACATACATACATACATACGTTTATGTTCTTCGAAAGAATTTGTAACCCGATATTAAAAAATTCTCTTTGTTTCTAGTCTCACTTGATCATAATTATCAGCTGTCAACTTATTGCATCCATTGTGGGCCATGTATCTTCTCAATCATCTTCTACTGTTCTCTATGCTGTGTTTTCTATACCCAATTTCCTGCTGTGGTTCCTGCGTAAGTCGTCCTTGCAATTATTGGTGGTCTATCTCGGTATCTCTTTTTTACTCTAGTATATTGTATGAGTGTTTTGGTTCATTCATCATCATTTAACCCTCTGGTGTCCACACTGCGGTACTCCGTACTGCATTTTAAAGTTTTAATAAGTTTTAGCAATATTCTTTCGTACAGACCACTATCTATTTAGATATGTGTGAGTGACTGACTATCTTTAATGGGCTAAGAGCTAGCAACGTTTTCGAGAAATCATTTTAAGACAGCTGATTCTTTTATATATTGTTCCCTATGCTTCCTCGAACACCGCACCGGTCATCTGGCTGCTGATACAGGTTGCGTTCATTACAGCGCAGCACACCTGTACAAGTAAACACAAAATCAGGGTGATTGATTAGTGTGAAAAAGCTTAGTAGATCCGCTATAGTAATAGATAGCAATAAAAGAAAATAACAAAAATTGTAGCTAACTTTGCGCTTCACATTACAAAATTAGTTAGAATGTTACAGGGTGTTCGATAACATAGTGGCAGACCAAACTTTTGTTTTTTTTTAATGGAACACCCCATATTTTATTTTATATTCGAAATCTTCTGAACTTCCCCATCACAAAAATATAAAGATTTGTTATGTTATACAGGGTATTTACAAAGTTATAACCAATGTTCTATGAAAATCGTAATAAGTTCAGCTCCTTGTATAAATAAAAATAAGCACAACAGCAATGGTTTATTGGTACCATATTTTTTTGTTGATTGTCAAAATTTATAAAAATGGTTGATATTGCTAATTTTCTGTATATCGAATACAGGGTGAGTCAAAACGCAAGTATGTACATTATTTTCACAGTAATTTTAAATAGAACACCCTAATTAATAACTTGCTCTGAAAAATGAAAATATCTCGAAAACTGACAAATTTAGGCATAGGGAATATTATACAAAAATTAAAGTACGTTAATGATATTTTTCGATAGTAATATATAAAATACAGGGTGTTTCATTTAAAATTTCTGAGAAAAGAATGTACTTGCGTTTTGACTCACCCTGTATTCGATATAAGAAAAATTAGCAATATCAACTATTCTTAAAAATTTTCACAATCAACAAAAAAATATGGCACCAATAAACCATCGCTGTTTTGCGTTTTTTATTTATACAGGGAGCTAAACTTGTTACGATTTTCATAAAAAATTGGTTATAACTTTGTAAAAACCCTATATCTATATAACATAACAAACCTTTATATTTTTGTGATGGGGAAGTTAAGAGGATTTCGAATATAAAATAAAAGATAGGGTGTTCCATTAAAAAAACATAAATTTGGTCTGCCACTATGTTATCGAACACCCTGTAACAATCTAACTAATTTCGTAATGTGAAGCTGAAAGTTGGCCACAATTTTCATTATTAATTGTTATTGCTATCTATTGTTATAGCGGATCTACTGAGCATTATCACACTCATCAGTCACCCTGTATATTGAATTTAAATTATTTTAGGACGAAAAATTTTTTTGTCATTACTTTTTAAACCACAGAAATGTCTGGCAATTACAGTTCATATTTCTAATAATCTAAAATCTAAAGTACAGTAGAACGTCAATAATCCGGATTAATTGGGACCAGACCTCATCCGGATTATTAAATTATCCGGATTATCGAAATTACCTCAAAAAAAGGCCAGTATACACATTAAAGTTCAACAAACGTTTTACAATTTTACATATGTTTTCTCTTGTACAGTAAAGTGTCTAGAGGTGAAATTAATCAAAACCTTTTTTTTATGTTTAAACACTGTAATTAATTTATAATAGATAGCAGCATGTGTACTGTGTACAGTAAAAACATCAGACACTATTTGGGCTTTTAAAAAAATGTGTAAAATATTTTTGAACTGCGGTAGAGGTTCGTTTTTCGCAGCTAAATTCTTAATTTATTTTAAAAGAATCAGATATTTTTGCTAGATACAAATCCGGATTATTGACGGTCCGGATTTTTGACGTCCGGATTATCGACGTTCTACTGTAGTGACAACAAATTTTTTCATCTTACAATAATTTTAAATTCGATATGTTTACCTGTTTGTACAAGTGTGCTGCGCAGTAATGAACGCAACCTGTATCAGTAGCCACATGGCCGGTACGGTGTTAGAGGAAGCATAAGGAACAATATATGAAAGAATCAGCTGTCTTAAAATTATTTTTTTCCGACGTTGCTAGCACTTGGTCCATAAAATACTACCTGCGGCTATTGACGTTATATTATTGCTAGATGTTATATTACTCATTTTTTTTGTAAGAACGCACCTTCTCATTGAAAACTCAAGCAGATCTAGTGCACAGGTCAAATTCTCGAACACAAATGTCCAAAATAAATATTCACCTGTAAAAACGTTTGTTTTCTGTTTGTTTTTTCGTCAAAAACACGCTTCAACTTGAAATGTTATGGGTTTGTAGACACCTAAAAGAGACGATTGACGAGTATTATAACATTCTGCTAAAAATTATTTTTAAACTTTTTTGCTGTTTCAAAAATTATGCGATACTTTTTGTGATTAGTGTACATTAAAATAATAAAAGTGTGTAGTTATTTTGCACCGAAAAAGAAAAAAACTCACCCTGTCAAAAATATCTATGTTGTGGTAGCGGTAGCCCTGCAGTGTGGCTGTGTTTGTGCTGTGTTCTCATGATTTAGAATTTTATATATTCCTCACACACATGCACTTCTGCGCACACACACCAGCCTACTGAAAATTTATACAAAAAACAACAGCCACTACCATGACATACAATTTCTATATATATATTAATGTGCGAATTGAGATAAAGAGTGAAACAATTGGATAAGAGAGTAACACAGTTAATTTGGTATGAATGGCACGGTAAGACACAAATAACTGAAACCGCCGAAGTCATTTGAGCAGTAACATAAAGGGGAAATACGCGGTGTAATATACACTTTTTCAAGAAATTAACGCATCACCTTAAAAATTGGTCATTTTTAATACCTCGAATTTCCTAAAGCTGTTATCCGATTTAAGTGTTTTTTTTTAACATGTTATAGTCTTATTCTTTAGCAATATAGCTTTGATAATATTGTCACTAGACCGGTAAATTGTCATTGTATACCGGGTGTACCAATCAACCTGATTTTTTCTCAAAGTTCGCGTCACCCTGTGGAATATTCTAGCATTTATAAAATACTTAAATTAAAACCCAACTTTAGCCTCACGTTTTCTTAATATTCTGTTTTTAGATTCATTCACTTATGTTGGATAATAAAAAAGTTAGGTACTTTAACAACTAGCCTTGTTTTTAGTCAATACAGGGTGTTTTTAAATATAAGACTGGCGAACTTTAAGGGGTAATTCTGCATGAAAAAATAATGACCGTTTGCTTTATAAACGTATGTCCGCAAATGCTTCGTTTCCGAGATAGGGGGTGTTGAAATTTTTCTTACAAACTGTCGATTTGTTTATTGCTCTAAAACCGGTTGAGATATGCTAACCAAATTTGGCGCGTTTTAAGAAGTAGTTATTGTGCATTTTTGACATACAATTAAAAATTTTATGTTCACCATTGGCGCAAATAATGGTTATATTACCCGTAGGCGCGCCAATGGTGAATATTAAATTTCTAATTGTATATCAAAAAATGCGCAATAACTACCTCTTAAAACTCACCAAATTTTATTTGTATATCTTAACCGGTTTTAGAGCAATAAATAAATCGTCAGTTTGTAAGAAGAATTTCAACACCACATATCTCGGAAACGAATCATTTGCGGACATACGTTTATAAAGCAAACTGTCATTCTTTTTTCATGAGGAATTACCCCTGAAAGTTCACCATACTTATTTAAAACACCCTGTATTGTCGAAAAACAAGGCTAGTTGTTAAAGTACCTAACTTTTTTATTTTCCAACATAAGTGAATGAATCTAAAAACAGAATATTAAGAAAACGTGAGGCTAAAGTTGGGTTTTAATTTCAGTATTTTATAAATGCTAGAATATTCCACAGGGTGACGCGAAAATCACAGATTGATTTGTACACCCGGTATACAATTTACCTGTCTAGCATCAATTATAGTTATATTGTTAAATAATAAGGCTAGAACATATATTGAAAAAATCACTTAAATCGGACTACAGGTTTAGGAAATTCGAGGCATCAAAAATGATCCATTTTTAAGGGAGTGCGTTAATTTCTTGTAAAAGTGTAGTTCGTGATAGCGTTGACATAAATTTAAAAAAATTGGATATTTCGTGAAATATTATAATAAAACTCCAATATCGTTGTACATATAATAAAGATATAATTACTTCTGTTGTTAAGTTGTTATGTTGTTAATAATAAAAAGTCGTTATAGTAATTATTGTGTATGAATATTAGTATGTTTAACCAACGGTTTAACATGTCATGGAAGCAAAACGAAAATACGAATTGATTGGACAATGTGGCATAAGCTGCCAGTCCTCAAATTGATGCCGATCTTGGTTTCAGTTATTTTTGTAAGATTATACTATCAAAATGATGTCCGTCATAATATATCGTTCACTGATGATTTTCCTCGAATATTAGTGATATGTAGGACTTTCGTCAGCTCCCTGGGTTTCTGCGAATCGGTATTGGAATTTTCGTCGCACCTGGGGAAAGGTGTATACCCCGCATATTATCATCATCATTCTCTTTGCCTTATCCCTATGCGGGGTCGGCTTCCCTAATTGCATTTCTCCACACAATTCTATCTTAGGTCATATCAATATTAATCCCCTTTACCAACATGTCCTGCCTAATCGTCTCCCCCCAGGTCTTCTTTGGTCTTCCTCTCATACTCCTTCCAGGAATCTGCACTTCAGCTATTCTTCGTATTGGGTGATTAACGTTTCGACGTTGAACATGACCAAACCATCTCAACCTATGCTCTCTCATTTTGGCATCAATTGGTGCCACACCTAGACTTCCCCTAATATACTCATTTTTAATTTTATCCTTTTTTGTCACTCCACTCATCCATCTAAGCATTCTCATTTCTGCCACATGCATTCGTTGTTCCTCTTTCTTTTTCACTGCCCAACATTCAGTTCCGTACATCATAACCGGTCTTATGGCTGTTTTATAGAATTTTCCCTTCAACTTCATTGGAATTTTCCTGTCACACAGCACACCACTCGCTTCCTTCCACTTCATCCATCCAGTCCTAATTCTACTGCATGCATCTCCATCTATTTTTCCATTACTCTGTAATACCGATCACAGGTACTTAAAACTATTGCCTTTTACAATCAGTTCACCATCCAAAGATACCATTTTATTTGTAGTAACTCCATCTTTAAATGAACATTGCAAATACTCTGTCTTTGTCCTACTAAGTTTTAAACCTTTTTCCTCCACAGCTTGTCTCCACTGTTCCAGTTTTTGTTCTAAGTCTCTTTCACTATTTCCTACTAACACGACATCACCAGCATACATTAATCACCATGGAATGTTACCCTGTAGTTTCGCTGTTATCTGGTTCAAAACTAATGAGAATAAATACGGACTAAGCACCGAGCCTTGGTGCAATCCTACTTTCACATGAAATTTATCAGTCTCTCCCACACATGTCCTAACACTAGTCGTTACTCCCTCATACATATCCCTCACAATCTTTACATATTCACCAGGGACTACTTTCTTATTGAGTGCCCACCACAGAATCTCTCGAGGAACTCTATCATATGCTTGCTCAAGATCAGTGAATACCATATGAGCGTTTGTTTCTTTACTCCTGTATTTTTCCATCAACTGCCTTATAATGAAAATTGCAACTGTTGTTGATCTGCCCTGCATAAAGCCAAATTGATTCTCGGATATTTCGGTCTCTTCACGTATCCGTCTATCAATTACTCTTTCTCATATTTCATGGTGTGGCTAAGTAGTTTTATAGCCCTGTAGTTTGTACATTGTTGTATGTTTCCCTTGTTTTTGTAGACAGGTACTTATACAGGGTGTCCAGAAACTCTACCGACAAACGAAGACAGAAGATTCCTCAAATAATTTTAGGACAATTTAACCCAATTCACCTGGTCCGAAAATGCTTCCTAAGGGAGCTAGAGCTCTTTGAAAATGGCGTCATGTAATTAGTTTTTCTTAAATACCTCCAGAACGCTTCTATTTATAAAAACGAAAATTGGTATGCGTATTTACTTTCCAGAATTGAATCGACTCCGTCCACTGCGAATTTCTAGTACCGGTCATAGGCGTCCGTTTTGGGTAGGGCAACGGTTATTTTATCTCCTAACTTTTTTGTCTTTAATTTTTAAGCATTTTTGACTCTGAATTAGTAAATTGTGAGGTATTCTAGTACTAAAAGGTACTCTTACTTTAAGTCGATAGGATACACCGTTTTCTAGAAAAATCGATTTGAAAATTTTTCGTTCCTTGAATTTCAAAAAAAAAATATTGAAAAAAAAACTATTTAGAAAGATGAAAACTGGTACATTTATTTATATTCCAGAGAATAATCGATTTCATTAATGGCGAATTTCTAGTACCGGTCATAGGCGTCCGTTTTGGGTAGATCAACAGTTATTGTATAGCAACAACTTTATTGTCTTTAATTTTTAAGTATTTTTTACACTAGATTATTCAATTATGAGATATTCGAGTACTAAAGGTTACTCTTGCTTTAAGTTGGTAAAATACATCGCTTTTTTTTAAATTTTTTTCAATTTTTTTTTCAAATTCTCAAAAAGAAAAACTTTCAAATCGATTTTTCTAGAAAACGGTGTGTTTTACAGACTTAAAGTAAGAGTACCTTTTAGTACTAGAATACCTTACAATTTAATAATCCAGTATCAAAAATGATTAAAAGTTGAAGACAAAAAAGTTATGCGATAAAATAACCGTTGCCCTACCCAAAACGGACGCCTATGACCGGTACTAGAAATTCGAAATGGATGGAATCGATTCATTTCTGGAAAGTAAATAAGCATACCAATTTTCGTTTTTCTAAATAGAAGCGTTCTGGAGATATTTAAGAAAAACTAATTACATGGCGCCATCTTCAAAGAGCTGTAGCTCCCTTAGGAAGCACTTTCGGACTAGTTGAACTGGATTAAATTGTCTTAAAATTAGCTAAGGAATCTTCTGTCTTCGTTTGTCGGTAGAGTTTCTGGACACCCTGTATACTGCTTCTCCATTCATCTGGCATTTGTCCAACTTCCATAATTCTATTAAATAGCCCTGCTAGCCAACTTATTCCTGTCTCCCCCAATGCTCTCCATACTTCCCCAGGAATGTCATCTGGTCCGACTGCTTTTCCTTTCTTTATTTTTTGAAGTGCCTTAGCCACTTCTTCGTTTGTTATTTTGGCGACCATTGCTGCTACTGTCTCCGTTGACTCTACAGGCTGTCTGTCAAATTCTTCATTTAATATACCCTGGTCAGGTCTTGTCTCCGCCGTGTATGTCAATATAGGTTTAATTGCTGCTTTATAGATTCTTGCTTTTGCGTCTTGTCTTAGGTGTTTGTTCTTCCAGATTGTGTCATTAAGATATCCCGCGGCTTTACTTGCTTTTAAGCTTGTTGTCGTACTTCTTCTTCAACATCTCCGTAACTAGTTATCTATTCCCAGATATCTAAACCTTGCTTCTGGCTTTATTATTTTCCCATCAATTTCGATTTTACATCGTATTAAAATTTAGATGTCATATACATTTTTTGTTTTTTCTGCTGATATTATCATATTATATTTCTTGGCTGTTGTATTGAAGATGTGTGTTAATCTTCGGAGATAGTCTTCTGTCTCGGCGATTAATGCGGCATCGTCTGCATAACATAATATGTATTTGGATTTCTTTGCTCCCCATTTTGTACCCATGACCTTTATGTACTGCTTGTATTATTTCTTCCATAATTATATTAAAGAGCAGTGGGCTCAACGAGTCACCTTGTCTGACTCCGCTTTGTACTGATATAAACTGTGTTAGTTTTCCATTTATCTTTGCCTGTATTCGATTATGGATGTAGATGTTTTATTCTTTTGCTCTTGTATTAAATCGTTGACTTATTTTTTAAATGGTGAATGAATGAATATTATAATAAAATTATGTGAATTTGTGATAATTTATTAAATTGAAATAATAATAAATAATACCAAAAGTAACAATAATTGATTAGTATCTAATAAAATAGTCTTACCAATTGTTTCACACCAATCGATAAAATAAGCCTATTCTGTCTCCTTTACCATTCTAATACTTCTGTGATCGTCCTTTTCATATAGAATTGTTATCGATTTGCAGAACTATCCATTTACTCTAGGGAAATAAGCAAGAAATATACCATGTTCGGGACACTGAAACATCCAGGAAGCTGACAACTTTTTTAGTTATTGTAGACCTATAGGACGAAAACCTACCTGTTTCCTGCCTAGAGTTTGGGTCCGTCTTTTAATTATTAACTATTTAGTACAAAAAAACGCGATTTTTCGATTTTGTGCACTCCATTAAAAGCTAAATAGTTGACATAAAATTACAAAATTTATTTTTGTAACATTGAAAAACCTTCAAAGTGCCGATTTATGAAAGTTAAAAAGTTAATTTGTTGCTTCGCAAACTGCGAAATAAGTGAAAATCGTGATTTATTAATAGTCCTGTCGCCAGGGGGGTACAACGGCCTCCTTAATTCAGATGGACTTACCCAATTTTTTTTTTATGTATTTTGACCCGTAGAACACGAATTTTTTGGGTAACAGTTGATCCGGATGTCGATAAGTTTGTTATAAACAAAGAACTTGAGGAATTACATAACAGCGATTTTTTGCAAAACAAAACATTTTTTTGTATTTTTTGGGTGATTCTCAGCAAAAAATATTCTTACAAGTTTTTTCGCAGAGCGCATAGTTTTCGAAATAAAAGCGGTTGAACTTTCAAAAAATCGAAAAATTGCAATTTTTGAACCCGAATAACTTTTGACTAAAAAATATAATAGCAATTCTGCTTACTGCATTTGAAAGTTCAAGTCAAATTCTATCGGTTTTGATTATTTGCATTGCTAAAAATAAATGTTTTATTTGTTAAACAAAGCCATAAACACATAGTGTTTCCCGTGCCCAATGCATGCGTTTTAATGTACTGTAATTATACGTAATTATACGTAATCTACGTAGAAATTGTCTGTATGCGCGCCTACTCGTTCGATTTCAAATGGAAAATGCATTGAAAACATCATTCAATCACTATGTGTTTATAACTTTGTTTAACAATAAAAAAATTAATTTTTAGCAATGAAAGTAATCAAAACCGATAGAATTTGACTTGAACTTTCAAATGCGGTAAGCAGAATTGCTATTTTAGTTTTCAATCAAAAGTTATTCGGGTTCAAAAATTGCAATTCTTCGATTTTTTGAAAGTTCAACCGCGTTTATGTCGAAAACTATGCATCCTACGAAAAAACTTGTAAAAACATTTTTTGCTTAGAATGATCCAAAAAATACAAAACAATGTTTTGTTTTGCGAAAAATCGCTGTTATGTGATTCCTCAAGTTCTTTGTTTATAACAATCTTATCGACATCCGGATCGACTGTTACCCAAAAAATTTGTGTTCTACGGGTCAAAATATATCAAAAAAACTTGGGTAAGTCCATCTGAATTAAGGAGGCCGTTGTACCCCCACTGGCGATAGGACTAGCTGTTGCTAAAACTAACTTAAAACTTTAGTGTTTCACCCAAAGTTGGGTATTGGGGTACTTAACAAACCCTCAAAATTTTTGTCCGATCCATTTATTAGTTTAAAAGGTATTTTATTTGTTTATCCCGTAGACGTATATTTTGCAGTAACATAAGACAGAAAATAATGAAGATAGGGCAATTCTGCGTATGCCAAATGAAAGTAGTAGCGTTATATATCAAAGTGTGTTGAAAAAAAGATAAAATTATTTAATATAGTCAAAAATCCTAATGCCAAATTTTTTAATTTTTTTAGTTTATAAACATTTAGAGTAACTTTAAAAATATTGTCCGTAGTGTCTTTTTATACCGATTCTAATATAACCTTATATCTCTTATACTTCTAATATCGATTTTGCAATTTGCGAAACAACAAAATGACTTTTTAACATTCAAAAATCGGCATTTTAAATCTTGTTTAATCTTCTAAAAAATCAAATTTTGTAATTTTATGTCAACTATTTAGCTTTTTAATGGAAAGCAAAAAAAAGAGAAAATCACATTTTTTGCACTAAATTGTTAATAACTAAAAAAACAGACGTGAACTCTAGGCAGGAAACATGTAGGTTTTCTTGCTATAGGTTTACAAGTAAAAAAGTAGTCAGCTACCTGAATATTTCAGTGTCCTGAGAAAATCCTTATTTCTCTGGACTAATTACATTAATATAATCTGACCTAAAATAGTTTTAATTGAGGAAAATGGAGCATCACCGAGAGACGAAAAAACTCCTTTTTTCCATTTAAATTTTATTTTGGTACGTACCAGATGCAGTATAACATTTTCCTGATTGTGCAAATTGCCTTAGTTGCCCGGTAGTAATGTGCAGATTTGTGTCTTTGTAGCATATCATCAAGCTTTGAAGGAAAAATTGTTTTGATATACACCCCTGGTAAAAAAATCCGGACATCTTAAAAATGGGTCACTTTTGATGTCTCGAATTTCCTAACCCTGTTGTCCAATTTAAGTGATTTTTTAATATATTATAGCCTTATTCTTTAAGAATATTGCTGTAATAATATTGTTGCTAGACAGGTAAATTGTCATTATATACCGGGTGTACCAATAAAACTGTCTTTTTTTTCTCAATGTTCGCCACACCCTGTGGAATATTCTAGAATTTATAAAATACTGAAATTAAAATCCTACATAGCCTTAGGTTTTCTTTACATTCTGTTTTTTGATTCATTCTCTTATGTTGGATAATAAAAAAGTTATGTGCTTTAAGAACTAGCCATGTTTTTTATCAATACAGGGTGTTTTAAATAAGAAATATGACCAACTTTAAGGCATAATTCTGCATGAAAAAATAATGACAGTTTGCTTTATAAACGTATGTTCGCAAATGCTTCGTTTCCGATATACTGGGTGTTGGAATTTTATGTATTGCTCTAAAACCGGTTGAGATATGCAAATGAAATTTGGTGGGTTTTAAGAGGTTCATTGCGCATTTTTTGACATACAATTAAGAATTTTATATTCACCATTGGCGTGCTTACGGGTCACATTACCCTACACAGGGCAAAGAGATAAATAGTCAGTTAGACCACTCAAAAGAAATTAGAAGACGCATTGAAATAGCAAGGTCTGGTTTCATGAACATGCGTAAAATGCTCTGTAACCCCAAGCTATCAGTCACAATAAGATTGAGAACACACTAAAGTGTTTTGTGTGGTCTCTATTACTAAATAGCTGTGAGACCTGGACATTAAAACAGTATGACGTCAACAAATTGTACTGAATTCATTCGAAATGTGGATGTACCGCCGAAAGCTAAGAATAAGCTGGACCAGCAGAACTATGAATGAAGAAGTACTGGAAATAATGAACACACTTTCCCATCTGGTCAATACAATCAAAATTAGAAAGACGTCTTATCTAGAACACATAATGCGCCACAGCGAATTTGAGCAGCTCCATGTAATATTAGAAGGTAAAATCGAAGGTAAAAGGGGTATAGGAAGAAAGTAGGGATTGCCATCCAGCAGCATTTTCAATCCAGCTGGATTTTTGCAAGATTGGCCGAAATCCAGCTGGATCCAGCAAAATGTGGAATCAAAATAAAAACATAATTTTAATGTTTTTTTTTCTGTTGAATTATGTAGTTTTTTGGAAGTGAGACCTTAAAACTATATTATATTTTCTATCGTCTACCTACTTCGCACAGAACTGCACATATAGCCGGTTGCGGAGGAAGCCCTTTCGGCCTCTATGCTGGTCGGTTTTAAGGTCATCAAAAATAGTCATAGACCATGGACAAATGATCGCCTTTCACTCCTTCTGTCTCATAAACGGCCATTTCCTTTTCCAAAATATTTTCGTAATCTTCTAGAGAACCAGTTTTTTTTTGGTTATAAAAGTTTTCTCTTTCTCGTTTCAATTCAATCTCAAGTTCTTGTTCCAAATTAAAATTCACGGGCTCCGGATTAGTTGGCCCATCTTCTTCCATTATGTCCTCTTGCACTGGTTCCACAATCACATGTTTATACGACTTAACAAACTTTATAAGTACACTAATGTACACTATAATTTCATAAAGACGCCGTCCCGCGATTCTGTTGCCTAATGCTTCCGATGGATCGGCACTAAGACAAGAGTGCCACAATTTTGTCTAATACAAATTTCATGGTTGTGTCGGCCGTTATCAAAGTGGACTTTCTTCTGCAAAGAGCTTCTATAGCCAGTTTCACCGGTTAAAGAGTGGCGATCAACTCATTGATCATTGATCACTCGTCAGCAGTGAATATTATCGCAGAATCAATGTCTATCAACACTTTATCGATGCAAACTTTTAGGCTCTAGGAACTTTCCAGCATACTGAGCTGCTGCTAGCGCGATAAAATGGCAAGTTGCCGACTCACGGCTTTGAATAAAGAGGTTAATGAAGACATTAAGTAACTTATTTCGAATTTGACACGTTTGTGGATCCAGCAGCGCGGATCCACAAACGTGTCAAATTCGAAATAAGTTACTGAACGATTTGCTGAATCCAACATGTAAAAAAAGCGCTAGATCCAGCTGGATTGCTGGATGCTGGATCCAGCAATTGCAATCTCTAGAAGAAAGAAAAATGCTGGCTCCGAAACATCATAGATTGAACCCACACAACAGGGAATGACTTAATTCATTAAGCCCAGAACAGAGAAAAATTTGCCATATTCATCGCCAACCTCAATTGTGTCTTTAATTTGGAATATTTCCTTTTTCCCATTGCGATTTGATCAATACTTTCATGCTTTTGTTTTCTTCTATAATAGTTTTTAATGTTCCTCATTTTGTTTATACATTTCCAAATTTCCAAATTACTATTTTCCTTTTAGTTTACAATCGATTCATTTCCGGATTAATTAAACAACCTACTATTATGATAAGTGTAGTCACTCCCATCATATAAAGTAGTCACTCCCATTCTCTAATTTTACCCACTCGCTGTGTGTGTGTACATTTTGGCTCACGATCCGCCTTCTGACAAGTCTGCACGTTTGCAAACCGTGGATGACTGAATAATTTAATCGATATCCCAGAGTGGTTAAAGGGTAGTTTTTACTTTTATTAAAATTTAAATTAACGAGTATGTAGTTTGGCCCACTAGATGTTTTTCATTATTAAGGATTGTGTTACAGAACATCGCAATAGTCTCAATACCTAACACTTAACCCAATATGTCCCGTGCCTTCACACCAAAAACTATTCTTCTTCTTACTTGATCTACCACTTTTGTACTACTACTTACTTATCTGTGTGGACGGCCGTAGCTCATCGGTAAGACACTGGCTTCATAAGCCAGAGCGCACGATTCTCGGAACCAACAACGACATTTTCATTTCTAAAAATGATACGAGCTATTCACCGTGCTTCGGAGGGTACGTTAAGCCGTCGGAGCTCCTGGGCTAGTGTGACCATCGACTACTAAAAACAGGGTTAAAGATGCAAGTGGTACCGGGACCTGTCCGAAAGGATCTCCCCGGCAAAAATGCCATACGATATTATTATTATTATTATTACTTACTTATCTGTGGCTTTACACAGTGTATTTTGTTTGCCTTTTACGATATACCATTGCCATTTCTTCTTGTCATATAGGTATATCTTCTTCAGTGAAGTCTCTTTTTTCCGTTGCTGGTTCTATTTGTTCGTTCCACTGTAATCTAGCAAGTCCTCTTTTCCTTCTTCTATTTGGTTTCCATTTCCAAGTTATCAGCGGTATTTTTGTCTCGTCCATTCTTCGCATATGTCCGTACCAGAGTAACTTCGTTTTTCTATTTCATCATTTAGTGTCTCCTCCACATAAGGCATCGTATCCTCTGTGCGTGTTATTTATTTCGTCATATTCAATAATAAAGATTGCTGTAAGTACAGCAAACATTCAATAATATTGAATCATTTTGTATTAAATTGCATGCTTCTGGTGCATTTATTATGTAGCTTTCTGTCCAATCCATTTAACTGCTCTGGAAAGATCACCATATCCTTGTTTATCCTTTGCCGTCGTTCTATCCAATGTTTAAATTGCCAACCCGATTAGCAACCAGGTTGTTATCTATGTACTTTATAATATACATATAAAGAACTTTTAATAAATCATGTAGTCCTTTAAATGTGTTAATGCTTACCAATTAGATAGGCGTATCATCCTTGCTTTTCTGTTTGTTAAAAAACCTCACCATAAATCTTGTAACTTTGACACATTATGATTGAACACAGTCTCAGTATTCAACACTCGGCTAATTACGTAAGATGTTATAAAAATTAAGTGTTCGTCATTATAACTTCTTTTCGTTTGGATTAGGTATCTATACATTTTCAAATCTTAGACAGTGTAACGACTACGTGTCTTCTACAAAGTCAGACTGCAGCCTTCCTCTTATGATTGCCTAATAAGAATCCTGCTCTATGCAGAGTGGTGCACTATTTATAAGATACTCATAACAAGAAGAAGATTGCGGTATTTTTCCTACTCTAAGAGTTATACAATTTATTCTATAAGCTAATGAGTTACTCACTCATTTACAAGTTTTCTACATTGTAAACTGCACTTCTTGTTGATGCAGTAACTACTGTTGAATCTTGAAATGATTAAAAAGAAAAAGACCTCCAGTGCTATCAAAAAGTATAAATGGCACCAATATTTTTAATCTTTAAATATAAGTGTATTTAGGTAAATGTTAGATAAACGTTTTTGCACAATCAGTAAAATGATTTACGAATTAAAAAATATATAAACCCTTGCTTCCTCTGTTTACTCTCGAAATCTTCCCCTCTGGACAAAGTTACTGCCGAAAAAACCCAACTGCTCAAATATTGCGGGCGTGGATCACTCACCAAAAAACTAACATAACATTTTAACACTTGTTTTGTGCTGCTGTAGAGTAAGGAGGCTGGAATCCGTACCTTGGTCGCTTTAGATGACCAGGGAGGTGAGTCTCTATAACTCTTGTCATTTTAACTATTTTACTTTCCGATCATCATAATACCTTTCATCATGTGTCTTTTTCGCCATTTCGACTCTTACCCAATTTGTAGAACCACACTAAAGTAGAAGCCGCAGTTAGGGCGATGCCACATTATGCGTTTTGATCGGATGCGGTGGAGACGCATCCGTTTCCAACGCTACCGGACCGACCTGTCACACTATGCGTTTAGTCTCGTGCAGTTGTAAGCGCGTACCGATGTCTCAAAACGCATCCGTTTCCAACGCAACCGGACCGACCTGTCACACTATGCGTTTTGACTGGATGCGGTGGAAACGCATCCGGTCAAAACGCATAATGTGGCATCGCCCTTAGAATGCAGTGTTGGTCTTAGGACGCGCAGCGATGCCGCTCATGTCGGCACAGTGATAGCTGCGTGGTAGTTTGGCGATAACTGAGAAATCATCGGCCCTGATGCGAGGCTCGGGGTAAACCGGCAACGTGGTCGGCCGTTCTCCCGTAAGAAATACATTGTTCTATGCTACGTACACTGCATTCTAACTGTGGCTTTTAGTATAGACGCGATATACGGTAAAATCGAAACTGAATCAGACTTCGTAGTCTCTTTGAACTATAAAGATATTGTCCATACGTAGACGAACAAAAAAAAGCGCGGTTGTCGTATCTTTCATTAGATATTAGCAGTAGTATTAGTTGTGTTGTCAAATACCGCAACAGTTATTTGGATATTTATCATTCATATCCAATTCAAAAATATTCACAAAACAAAAAATCATAAGATAATCGTTTTTTAGAAAGACATGACAACAACGCTTTTTAATTAACGGTTTCAATTTCGTCTATATTTATATCAAACCTAATATTTAATTTGCCAGTTTTATAATCTTAATTCAAAACATTATATCTTTGTTCAAATAAAGTAATGCCTACAGTAATATGTCCCTAACGCGATACGTGCGAAATATTAGAGCAGGTATTAGAGCAGAACTTGAGAAGCATTTAAGAAGGCAAATATATACCAACTACCCAAATTTCTTTCCGGACTAAGACTCTACGAATTACTTCGCATACTTTGGTAAAGCATTTGACAGTATCGAGATGTGGGCCATAGAAAAAGCTTTTAATAATTATAGAATAGATTCGAGATACAGGCAACTAATACATGATACATAATATAATATATATGAAAACGCTACTATGATAGTACAACTAGACGGAAATCCCATCCCCATTAGGTAAGACGATTTAGACATTGATTGTTCAGAACGAACGCTTTCGTACTTATCAGTCCATCTTCAGTGAACTCCATGTCGTTGGAAAATAGCCACGATGCCAAACACTGGTCGGATTAAACGTTCAAACTACATTATAAATCAGTGAAAATAATGCGGCTTAAAGTCGATGGCAATGTATTGCCTCCAGAAACATGTCAGTACTCTACTTTGGACCACGCTAGTCTGCCAAAATGGTAGCGTGCGGTAGGCCATTAGGAATAAATGAATGGTCTCAATCTCTGATGTTGAGATGCAACTATGGACAAGTGTTTACCCATCGTTCGGTTCATCCTCTCGACCATTCCATCTGATTAAGGATGCAGGGGTGTCGTTCTGGTCTTATTGACACCAATCAATTTACAAACATTTTGAAAAATGGTTGACTCATCAAGTTTCTCCCTTGGTCGGAGTGGATCTTCAAGGGAACACCCAATCGGCTGAAGAATTCTTTAACAAGTACCTCTGTCATGATAGCAGCTTCTTGATTTGGTAACGCATACGCCACGGTCCATTTCGTAAAATAATCCATGACTACCAGGATATATTTATTTCCAGCATCGGTTTCCGGAAATGGACCTGCAATGTCGATTGCTACTCTTTCCATAGGACTACCAACGTTGTATTGTTTCATGGGTGCTCTCTTTTTACCAACTAGACCATTACTGCATGCACACAGTTTACATTTCCGGCACCAACGTCTTAAATCATCTTTACAGTTCACCCAATAGAACCGTTGTCGAACCTTTTGCAGAGTCTTCGTAATACCAAAGTGTCTATCTGATGCACCGTCATGCAACTGACTCAATACTTCTGGCACTTTACTTCTAGGTACAATCAACTGGAGCTTAGATTCTGTACCATCATCATTCTCAAAGGTTTTGTACAGAAGATTATCTTTTAGTACCAGGCAATTCCATTGGCTCCAGTAGGCCTTGACTTCTGGACTACATGCACTAATGTTTTGCCAACTGGGTCTCCCACCTCGACGTACCCAATCTAATACTCTTTTTATACATGGATCATCTGCTTGGGCGTCTTGTAACTGTTGAGGCTGCCATTGATCATTAATGACGGTGGTTCGTCTCACAGGGCAAAATCGTTCCTCTAATTTAGCACAGTGATAAAAATTTGCACTGCACGGTCGTCCCGAAAGGGCATCAGCATTTTAACGAACTCTTTCAGCCCTGTGTTCGATCTCATAATCATATTCTTGTAATCTTTCTAACCATCTGGCCCTCTGGATTACGGAATTGTATGAACCATTTTAGAGCAGCGTGATCTGTTCGAAGAAGAAACTTTCTGTCACACCACTATTTATGAAAATGTTCGCAAGCCTTCATTACGCCCAGCAGTTCTTTTCTGGTAACGCAATAGTTTCTTTCTGGTTTCGACAGAATGCTGAAATAAGCGATTACTTTTTCCTGTCCATCCTGGATTTGTGAGAGAACAGATCCTATTGCACTGTTGCTAGCATCGGTACCAAAACAAATTTTCCTGCCTGTCCCGGGTAGCTTAATATCGGCGCGCTGATCAGAGCCATTTGTAGTTGTTCGAAAGGTTTTTGACATTCTTCACTCCATGTATATTCTTTGCCCTCCTCCTCAACTTGGTTGGAAATTGGAGATATTTACAAATCCTTCGACAAATGGTCGATAATTTGTACATAAGCCAAGGAAACTTCTAATTTCATGTTTATCTTTTGGTACTGGCCAATCTTTAATTGCTGCAATATTTTCAGGATCAGCTGTTACACCATTACTCGATACAATATGTCCTAAGTACTTAACTTCTCGTCGAAACATGTGATATTTCTTCGAACTTAACTTCAAGTTCGCTGCCCTGAATCGTTAAAAGACTTCTATTAGATTCTTGGCATATTCATTGAAGCGCCTTCCAACCACAATCACATCATCCAAGTAAACCAGGCATGTTTTCCATGTTAGACCTCTTAAAACTGCCTCTATTAATATATAATATAAGTATATATCCAAAATAGACTAAAGTATGTTCTGAAGCGTAATTTAAAGTAGAATAAGCCTGTGGTTGTCTTCGAAAGATATGGATTAGTAGTAGTAAGTCTGTAGTACCCAAAAAAATTATGAGAACTATAAAAAAGTTATGGATAGCATTGGATAAACGACGGGCAGGAATGGGGACAAGTTCACGATTGACGACACTATATCTTGCATATAATATTTCGTTACGTATTTTACAAATAAAAATATTTGTATACAATTTTATATAAAAAATATTTTGTTTTAATCAATAAAATACTAAAAATTTTTTCAGCAGTCTATATTGTGGTTCTACAAATGTTCACATATTATTTTTCATCCCTTGCTATATACCCATAATATCTATTTATTAAATATCTGTAAGTTACATAAACTATTTAAATGTCAACATTATATTACTTTATTGACATTAGCAAATTTACACTAGCACATCTACACGTTTGTCTCTATTGACGCTTGGCTTGGTACTTATCTGTTCGCTTTTGTTTTCTCAGTCTAGACGTTGTTCCTATGTAGTACTTCAAAGAAATTTACCATGACAGAAAATGTGTGATTTTTTAACAGATTTTTAGCTAAATCAGTTTAATAGTATAGTAAAATTGGTCACACATTTTTGCATGTTGTGTATATTATTTGAATTTCACTGTTTTCGCACTTTTTCTATCTGGTAGGAACTGTAGTTTTGAAATATGGCATAAACTTATTATTTGCTGGATTTTGTGTTGTTTTCCTCAAATCTGGGGAAATTTCAGCTCACTTGACCAAAATGCAGCTCTTTCGTTAGTTGAAATGATCAAAATTTACCAATTTTTCCCTAAAATCCAGGATTTTTGAAAATTCATTTTAATTTATTTGTTTTACTTAATAGTTCTATAAAAGTATATTAATATAAAGGCCATGATCGAAAAATAACCAAACTAAACGTCTTAAATTCCTGTATTCAGGTAAAAATCGATAAATTTTCATTGGGTACAACTGTCTAATGCAAAAAATATTGTTCAGATCGAATTTGTGTACATATGATTAAATAAGGATGCCATATTTCTTGTAAATATAGAGTACTTTTACCTTCTTTCAAATTGTGAGTTGCTACGGCACTGTGCTGTTATAGAGTACCGATGCTGGCACGAAGACATTGGAGATGGTCCACCATCAAGGCGGTAAGCTTAAAAAATGTGTTAAAAAATAATAAGGTTGTTGGTGTTTTGCTGATATAAGTCTTATTATTCGATGTAGTCTTTTGTTTTATTGCATATTTACGTTGAAAAACGACAAACTATATCACAATCGAACTAAATTACCGAATTTTAGAAAATATCAATTGTCATTTGAGTGAAGCATTAAGAAATAATGACAAAACACATTATATTTAATCACCAATTTATGAACTAAATTGACCAGACTAAATTTATCTATTTATAGTTCGGTCGAAGAATATTTTGTCATTCTAAAAAAATTACACAGGTGAAAATGGTACAATCTTAAAAATATCACTACAAATTAAATCAAAAACCGTACTGTAACCTGCCTAGAATATATAACTCTCCTATAACATTTTTTTTACTCATTATACTCCTCCTACTTACGCTGTATCTCTCTCTCTCTCTCTCTCTCTCTCTCTCTCTCTCTCTCTCTCTCTCTCTCTCT
The DNA here is from genome assembly GCF_917563875.1 of Diabrotica virgifera virgifera. NCBI lineage: Eukaryota > Metazoa > Arthropoda > Insecta > Coleoptera > Chrysomelidae > Diabrotica > Diabrotica virgifera. Next base: position 226,074,814 of record NC_065450.1, on the reverse strand, counting down.
CTCTCTCTCTCTCTCTGTCTCTGTCTCTCTCTCTCTCTCTACTCCGCTAGGTGTTCTGTCATTATTCTGTCATTATCCATTCTTATACGTTGACCTGCCCAGCGCAATCTTTGTATTTTTGCATAATTTGCTATAGAAGGTTCTTTGTGATATCGGTACAACTTACGTTGTATATTCTGTAACAAAATTCCTTTTTAGCGTTGACATTCTTGGTTGTGCTCACACAAAACAACTTTTCTTATAGTAAATAGATTATCAAAACTCCATTTATTTGTTTCTTTATATATCTTTATATGTATCTACATCTCCCTGCGTGCTTTTCCTGTTTCTCTATTTCTCTGTCATCCTGCATCATCTCTGCTACATAATATTTTCCCTGTGGGACCCGAACCTGTGATTAGTATGCTGTTCTGTGCTGGTCGGGGTAATCTCAAGGAGATTATCCTTCTACGGAGGTTCCAGGACTCCTGGACCAGTGGTGGAGGTATGATACAGGCTAGGCTCCACATAGTAGTGCCATCCAAAAGTTTCACTGCCCAACTTCTTCTCCTCGGCCGTAGAAGAGGCTCCCTGGTGGTCAGTATGCTCACCGGCCACTGTAGACTTCGGCGGTACGGTCATCTGCTTGGATTGCCGGATGGTCCACGGTGCCGTCTATGTGATGGGGAGGAGGAAACCTTCTCACATGTCCTCTGGAAGAGTCCGGGATTAGCCTTTAGAGGTGGCAGATCCTGGGTTAGGCCTTTATGTAGCCGAGCCAGCTGAGGGAGTTGCCCTTGAAGAGACTTATGGTTTTCTGTGAGGCCATAAGGTTGGGGAGCTCAGATATGCAGCCCCTGCTGTATCTGACAGACATGGGAGAACGAAGAAGACCAGGTTCTTATGGACCTAGTCCGTATGATAGGGGTGATAGTGTGTCTGAAGGGCTCACAAATGGGCCGTGCTTCAATATACCATACCAAGCATTTAAAGCATCTCTTAAGTGCTAAAGCATTTCCTAGGAACTTTAATGCAGCTTTTAGATGCGTTCCAGATGACCCAACCCCAAGAGATCTTCCAGTTTACCATTTGTTTGGAAACACTCTTCTCTATTTTGATGAAGGTACGGCTTCTAAAAACTTGCTGAGTACTGTTCTTTTCCTTCTAGATTTTCCATACTGGATTCTGATGTAAACGTAGTTTACTGCAGTGCTATCAATGATTTTATTTATAACGATATTTTTAAGATATTAATTTACAAAAAACTACTACTAAATATGTCGAAAACGTTTCCATATTTGCCCCTTCCAGTAAAAATTTAAAGACTACAACAAATTTTAACACATTTCGTATAGTTTATCATATAAACCTTTTTAGAAATCGGTTATTGGTAAACTAACCTTAACTAAAAACTGGTTTTGGAAGACATTTTTCCCGCCTAGTAAAACTGGTACAACTAGAGAGTGCTCATTGGTGCAGGCTAACATTTTTTCGTTTGTAGAGTCACGAAGTTGGCATGAAGACCCTGGTCATGCTGGATGAACAGGGCGGTAAGCATTCTATTCATTTATTGTAACCTGCTGGGGCGAAATTCTCGAATTCGATGGAATCGATTGGCGTGCATGCGCTCATTTTAGCTACCCTTGCTATGCTAATAGTTAACTAACCGAATGTTTGAAAGGTTAGCTGGAATGGGCTCTTCCACGACGATCGCTTTCAAGTCCAGGGCGCATCTGTTTTGAGATGGACGTTGAGAGTTGACCCATATTTTTTTGCCGAAATTGCTTGGAATTAACTCACATAATAATAATTGAGTTATGCTCCCACTCAAAAAGGTCCGGAACATTGTTTAAATAATCGAAATGTCAAAAAATTAAGAAACAATTCGATTTTTTTTCTTCGTTTTTGATTATAACTTTAAAAGTATTCATTTTCGAGAAACATTGTACTGACATAAAAGTTGCGTAATTAAATTTCCTACAATATAGGATTGGTTAAAAATTTTAAAAATTATCACCCTTGTTGGAAAATAGCAATAATTGCGAAACAACCATAAAAAAAAACAAGTATTCGCATTTTACCCTTTTCAACCATTTATTCTACACTTAGGACCTTCACATTTTACCCAGAAAAACTGTATGATATAATAAAACAATACTGTAAATTTCATTAAGATCGGTTCAATAGATTTTGCAAAATAAATTTTACAATCCAGCTTTCGCAAAAAAAATCATTTTTTCAAAATGTTGCAGGACTGGAAATAAAGCAGATAGCAAGTTGAATTTTTTTTTACATAATATAGAAGAATACTGTACCTTTCAGTTGCAATTTGCAAAATTACAATCGGGTAACTACAACGTTGTCAGTATTTTTTTTAAATAAACATTAATTTTTGGTACTACGCGCAGGACAGCGGTGTTCGATTCACACAAGTTGATTTCCACCAAAATTTCTTCCAATCTTTATCTAATATATTATTTTTTTACTCTATATTTTGTTGTATTTTAATATTTTAATTCCACAAAAATCAAACTAATTTGATTACTCTTTGTGAAATATTGTTTAAACAATTGCATATGTTTAAAAATAATAAACTTTTATTCTCCAAGTTAAAATATATGAACAAAGAAAGTTTTTGCTAAAAAAAGTGTAATTTCAAAGGACAGAGTACGTGTTTTTATTTAAAAATTAAATTAAAATTTATCAATCATTATCAAAAGTCATTGGAATGCCCAATCAGAGCAAACGTATCCGCTGTCCTGCGCGTAGCACCAAAAATTAATGTTTATTTAAAAAAATTCCTGACGCCGTGGTACTTAACCGATTTTAATTTTGCAAATTGCAAATTAAAGGTATAGTTGGTTCGCTAAACTCGGACACAACTGGCTAGTGATTTTAGTATTTTTTTGGTAATTTTTTGTTTTTTGCGAATTTTGCCGAAATTGGCAAAATTACTTACTATTTAGTAACTCTTACTAAAAGCACTAGCCAGTTGTGTCTGAGTTTAGTGAACTGTCTATACAGTGTTCTTCTATATGTAAAAAAAAAATTCAACTTGCTGTCTGCTTTATTTTCAGTCCGGCAACATTTTGAAAAATGAATCTTTTTTGCGAAAGCTGGATTGCAAAATTTATTAAACCGATCTTAATACAATTTACAGTATTTTTTTATTATATCATAAAGTTTTTCTGGGTGAAATATGAAGGTCCTAAGTGTAGCATAAATGGTTGAAAAACGTAAAATGCGAATACTTGTTTTTTATGGTTTTTTCGAAATTATTACTGTTTTGCAACAAGGGTGACAGTTTTTAAAATTTTTAACTAATCCTATATTCTAGGAAATTTAATTACGCAACTTTTATCCCAGTGTAACTTTTCTCGGAAATGAATACTTTTAAAGTTATAATCAAAAAACGAAGAAAAGAATCGAATTTTTCCTTCATTTTTTGATATTTTGATTATTTAAACAATGTTTCGGACCGAGTGGGAGGATAACTCAAATATTATTATATGAGTTATTTTTAAGCTATTTTAAGTTATTTTTAAATTTACAAAAAAATATGAGTTACCTCTCAACATCCAGATGTACTAATATTTTTACAGATGCGCCCTGATCTATTCGCAAACTTTGAGAATTTAATCTCAGACTTTAGGTAAACTCCGAGGGGTGTATTCAGATTGTACATACATGCTTTTTGTGAAATTATCAAATGCATTAGATTAAATGTGCCTTTTATTCTCGCCAAGAATAGTTTCTGGTAATTTAAACTCACAGATGATCGCAATTTTGACAGATCTTACGTTCTATTTTGAAAATAACAAAAGAAGAAATCGTAAAGAAATGCTCTTAGAAATGTAATATAACCTAACTATTTTTTCAGCGTTTCATTGAAAAAGGAAAACACAATATTGTAGAAAAAACTTAGTAAGAGCTTTAGAAATGGATAATTTAAACCATACAATGAAAAACTTTTTGAGAAACTTCTTTAAGCAGCAACCGTTTTAAAGAATCTTTAAAGGTAAATCATTCAAAAATCCTCAGAATAATTGGATAGTAAGTTTATCCGTATTAGAACTAAGACACTTTTAAGCATAACAAGAGTAATGTAATCCTAGTACTGCGCCACTTAAGATAAATTTGTTACTAAATTCTGCAAGTAAAAAAGTTTGATTCGCCAATTTGATCTTGTAAAAAGTAAAAGACAAAAATATAATCTTAAGATTAATATGAGGACTCAAGTAACAAACTGAGGACAGTTTTATGATGTTTTTAAATGGAAAAGTGGGACAGCAAATTTGTTCTGTTTTATTTTAAACGATGTAAAAAGAGAGTATGGAAGTCACAGACTTAAATAACAGAAATAAGACTTTTTATAAGTAAATATAGCATGTATGGCAAATATCTTCAAATGTCGTCAGAACCAACAAGGAGACTACATTTGAAGTCAGGATCAAAGTTTGATAATGTAAGCACACGCCATACAGGGTGATTGATTAGTGTGATAAAGCTCAGTAGATCCGCTATAGTAATAGATAGCAATAAAAATTAATAAAAAAATTGTAGCCAACTTTGAGCTTCACATTACGAAATTAGTAAGAATGTTACAGGGTGCTTGATAACATAGTGGCAAACCAAACATATGTTTTTTTTTAATAGAACACCCTGTATTTTATTTTATATTCGAAATAATCTTAACTTCTCCATCACAAAAATATAAAGGATTATTATGTTGTACAGGGTATTTACAAAGTTATAATTAATTTTATAGGAAAATCGTAACAAGTTCAATTCACTGTATAAATATAAATCCAGCAATGGAGTATTGGTGCCATATTTTTTAAATTATTGTCAAAATCTTCAAAAATGATTGATATTGTTAATTTTCTTTATATCGAATACAGGGTGTGTCAACACGCAAGTACAATATTTTCTCAGTAATATGAAATGGAACACCCTATATTATATATTAATATCGAAAAGTACCATTACCGTAATTTATTTTTTATATAACATTCCCTATGTCTAAATTTATTAATTTTCGAGATATTTTCATTTTTCACAGCAAATTATTAATTCGGTGTCTAAATTTTTCCAAATTATAAGTAATCCATGACTGAATTGTCTAAAACTGACTATTTACCATTACTGATTATCAATCCGGTAATCAATGTAACAATGTAGTAAATAAAGAAAGAAAAAAAAAGAATGTGTGTGTACTTTGTACGCACGTAAGAAGTTATACTTCTATTATATGATTATATGATTATATGATTATAGACGAAATTAATATACTTTTTATTTATATTTTATTTAAATATTAAATTAATTTATACTTAATACTTCTCAAACATTTTTATTAAAACAGTGCCAAAAATTAAAATAATAAAAAAATAAAACACACACAAACACATTAAAAATGCCACAAATGATTTCTGAACATTAATTGTCGGAAAAAATTTTAACTAAATACGTATTTTCTGAAAATAAAATTATATAATAAATATACTTACAATCATAAAATGTATAAAAAAAAAATAAAAAAATAAAAGTTTCTATTGGGATTCGAACCAACTTACCACGCGGCTGGTATTTGCGTTGTATTGGGATTCACCCGCATTAAAACTGCACCACAGAGGCAGCTTGTCATTATGTGCGAAGATCGTCTAACTAAACAGATTAACCTTTTGACATTTTTAACTTATGTAAATCAAATTATTTTGATTTTGAATTGAAATGATTTAGAATTGAAAAAATACAACAAAACATAGGGTAAGAAGACAATATATTAGGTGAATATTGATATAAATTTTGATGGTAATCAAATTATGTAAAAAAAAGTATTACATACTACTTATGTATTTTGGTAGGTTCAAGGTAGGTATCGGAGCCCGTATAACGACTAATACATTTCGAAATCACTTGCGTCGTGCAAAGTGGCTATGTTCAAATATCATAACAAAATTTGATCAACTATTTATAAAACACTTACCAGTGAAAGATTCTTTAGCTTTGAATAAGCGAGATCTGCGGCACTCATACTAGGCACAGTTTGATGAGCTTTCACATTGGCATGCAACAATCATCTCTTCTATGTAAATAAGTCCAAAAATATAATATGAAAACTATTTAAAAAGGCAGTATAACCATTAACTAACTTTTTGTTTGTTGTTTCTCTTCCTACAAATTTTAAAACGCAACAAGCATACATTATAACCAAACACAGTCCCACAGCTGTGCCACAGCTGCCATATTGGATAATTTTTGTCATGTCATTTGAACATCCAATTAGAACAAAGTTATAATGCGCATGCGCCCGGTCGCTAGGTTTTCCCATATAAAATTTCACCGTCATTACGCCCGTAAAGAAGTATAACTTCAAAAATATTTTATTCGTAATAAATTTTACGAAAAAAAAAACAACCACATCATACAACATTTTTGTGAAACAATTAAAAACTACTTTTGTATGTAAATTTAACAAATAAAGAACGAAAAATAATTTATTAGTAATACATTTTACAAAAAAAAAACACAAACACAAAATACAACATTTTTGAAAAAATTAAAAGGTAATTTTGATAAAATATTTTAAATAATTTAATTACATAAGGTGTTCAAAATGACCTCCTAACACATTTATGCACGCCTAAAAACGGGCATTGAATGAGTTACTTACATTACGAGGTATTTGTAAACTAACACTTCGAAATACACTTTGTATTCTATTTTTCATTTGATCCCTTGTTGTTGGAGGTATTTTATAAACTTCATTCTTAAAGTAACCTCAAAAAATCAGCCCAGTTTATTAAATTCTGGTGATCTGGGTGGCCATGCTACTGGTCCATTGAAAAATGAAAATATCTCGAAAACTAATAAATTTAGACATAGGGAATGTTATCTAAAAATTAAATTACTGCAATGGTACTTTTTAATATTGATATAAAATACAGGGTGTTCTATTTTAAATTACTGAGAAAATAAAGTCAGACACAACTGGCTAGTGATTTTAGTAGGTAATTTTTTTGTTTTTTGCCAATTTTTCCAAAATTGGCAAAATTACTTACTAAAATCACTATCCAGTTGTGTCTAAGTTTAGCGAACCGACTATACTTGCGTTTTGACTCATTTGATATAATGAAAAATGGCAATATCAACCATTTTTGAAAAGTTTGAAAATAAATAAAAAAATATGGCATCCATAAACCATTGCTGTTGTGCTTATTTTTATTTATACAGGTAGTTGAACTTTTTACGATTTTCATATAAAACTGGTTGTAACTTTGTAAATACCCTATATAGCATAACAAACCTTTATATTTTTGTAATGGAGAAGTTAACAGGAGTTCGAATATAAAATAAAATATAGGGTGTTCCATTAAAAAAAAACATATGTTTGGTCTGTCACTATGTTATCGAACACCCGGTAACATTCTAACTAATTTTGTTATGTGAAGCTCAAAGTTGAAGCTCGAAATTAACTTTTCTTGCTATTATTACTGTAGCGGATCTACGGAGCTTTATCACACTAATTAATCACTCGGTAGAGTGGAATCCTATCACTGCGCCAATTGAAATCGAAAAGATTCATTGTAAGATGTTTCCTAATAAACATTAATATTTCAAAGTATTGTAAAAGTTCTTGGCAAGAATAAATTTGTATAAAAATAATCCCTAAAACTACATGCAACATACAGGATGTTCATAAAAACTGCTGAAACTTTTGAAACGTTGTTCATTTTTAATACATATTTATTTTTGATTTTTTTCATTTTTTAATTTTTTCAATTTTGGTTTTTGATTTGTGACGTCCTGTACAATGCGAAAATAAATAGAATCCAGCTTTTTGCGTTTTTTAAATTCCTTTAAATAAAATAACAAAGTTAATTATTATTGAAACTGAATAATGGAACTGACGATAAATCTGAAACACTCAAGTGAAAACCGATTGTTCCAGGATTGTTTCAGGTGTCTTTTATTGTATTTTTTGTTCCAAAAAGTAGATCTTCCATTTCAATTGATAAAAGGAATGCAAAACTAGATGTAGATCGATTTATATGAGAAACGAAAAAGATTTTTTACGTGAACTTGACCTTTTCTCTGCTTTATCTTTAAATAAAAGTAACATTTGAAGATCTGAAGTTTCTCAACGTTGTCCATGCCTCCCTTGCATTTGAGCTTACCATTACTATATATCTTTACATTGATTTATTTCTTTTTTTGTTTCATATGTTTGTCTTCTGTATTCTCTTTTGTCTTCTTCATCGGCTGTGGCCCTTAGCTTTAGATATTTAATGTTAGTTTCCTTACACAATAGACATAAATACATCCCTGAAAGTGCAAAATTGTTTTTGAATAAATTTTTCGAAGGAATAACGGCTTCAGTGGCATTTATTATATTAAAAAGTAATAGACCAGGACTAATCTGTAAAAAAACGTCTATTTTTGGATGTGAGAGGTGACATTCGGATTTTTGCAAATAAAGTTAGGTGACACCTTCAGTAATAATAATTGACTTATGCTCCTTCTCAAATATGTCCGGAACATTAATAAAAAAATTTTAAATATTTAAAAGTTCCGAAAAACATAGATTTTTTTCTGCTTTCTTTGCTTAAAGCTTTAAAACGATTCGTTTTTGAACAAAGTCGTACAGAACTAAAATAAAGATAATTGAATTTTGTATGATACACGACTGGTCCAAAATGTCTTAAGGTATTACCTTTTCTGCAATATAGCAATAAATACAAAATAAGTGGGCAAAATACGCCTGTTGTTATTCAATGTTTCTTAATCACTTTGGTGGCTCTTAGAACCTTAGTAATTCGCTTAGAAAATTCTTATAACTTACTTAAATGGTCTACCAAATTTCATTAAAATCGACCTAATATATTTTGCATAATAAATTTGCAATCTAAATGTTTTTAAAAAAGTTCAAATTTTTTAAAATATTTCTGAACAAAAAGTAGACCATTTAGAAGTTGGCTAATTTTTTTACATATAAAGAGGTGCTTTACCTATCTAATACACTTTACAGAATTAAAATATCGGATTATTTAAGGGGCCTCAGCAATGTTTTAAAATTATAAACAATTTTTTGGCTTATAAACAAATAGCTTTGTTTAATATTAAAAAAATTAATTTTTAGGAATGCAAATCGTTAAAACCGGTATAATTTGACTTAAACTTTTAAATGCTGTCAGCAGAATTGCTATTTTATTAATCAAAAGTTATTCGCGTTCAAAAATTGCAATTTTTCGATTTTTTGAAAATTTCACCGCGTTTATCTCGAAAACTATGCATCCTACGAAAAAACTTGTAAGAACATTTTTTGCTTAGAATTAACCAAGAAATACAAAAAAAAAATGTTTTATTTTGCGAAAAATCGATGTTATGTAATTCCTCAAGTTCTTTGTTTATAAATCCACGAGGAAAAATTTCCTGTAGTTGGCTGTATACCATTACAAAAACATAAAATCCTTTATAAAGGGATGTTTACAAAAACATAAAATCCTTTATATAGGGATTTTAACAAATATACCTTTTATAAAGGATTTTATGTTCTTTGTTTATAACAATCTTATCGACATCCGGATCAACTGCTACCCAAAAAATTCGTGTTCTACGGGTCAAAATACATAAAAAAAAACTTGGGTAAGTCCATCTAAATAAAGGAGCCCGTAGCACCCCCTCCTGGCCAGAGCACTATTTTGTTTATAAGCCAAAAAATTGTTTATTACTTTAAAACATTGCTTCTTCTTCTTCTTTGAGTGCCTCTCCTAGCGGAGATTGGATATCATTAGGGCGATTCTAATTTTATTTACTGCTGTTTTGAACAATTCGTTAGTGGTACAGCCAAACCACTCTCTCAAATTTCTCATCCAGGACATTCTTCTACGGCCTGGATTTCTTCGTCCTTGGATTTTTCCTTGCATTATGTTTTGTAGGAATGTGTACTTTTGTCCCCTCATCAGGTGGCCTAAGTATTCAAGTTTTCTCTTTTTTATATTCAGTAGAACTTCTGGCTTGTTATTTATTCTGCGTATTACTTCTTCATTTGTAATTTTATCCACCCAACTTATTCTTAGTATACGGCGGTAGCACCACATCTCAAAGCTTTCAAGATTTTTAATATTCCTCTGTTTAAGAGTCCATGACTCAACACCGTAGAGCAAAGTACTGAATACATAGCATTTTAACATTCTAGTTCGTAGATGAATACTAATATCACGATTACAAAATAATTTTTTCATTTTTATAAAAGTAGACCTGGCAATTTCAATACGTCTTTTTATCTCGTGATTTTGGTCACCTGTTTCATTGATAAGGGTTCCCAAGTATTTGTATTCGTTTACTTTTTCAAGTTGGGTACCGTTTATTGTGATACTAGTGTCATTTATTGGATTCTTACTGAAGGTCATATATTTGGTTTTTTTGACGTTCATCCTTATGCCGTAGTTATTACATATCTCATTCATACTTTCAACTAGATGTTGTAGATCTTCCGCTGTTCTTGCCATTATCACAGTATCGTCAGCATATCGAATGTTATTGATAACTTCTCCATTGACTATTATCCCTTCGTTTGCATATGAGAGAGCTTCTTGGCATATTTGTTCGCTGTAGATATTAAACAAGAGCGGTGACAATATACAACCCTGTCGTACCCCTCTACGTATTTCTATTTCGTCCGATGTTTGGTCTTCTATTTTTATATTAGCTCGCTGATTCCAGTACAGATTTAATATTATTTGTATGTCTCTGGTGTCAATGTTCTTACTCTCCAGGATTTCTTTGAGTTTACTGTGGCGTACTTTGTCAAAGGCCTTTTCAAAGTCTATAAAGCAGGCGTGTACCTCTTGGTTACCATCTAGGCATCTCTGTGTTAGAACGTTCAGGGCAAAGAGAGCATCCCTTGTACCTAATCCTTTTCTGAATCCCATCTGTGTATCGTTAATATCGATGTCTAGTTTTTGATAGATTCGGTTGTGGATGACTCTAAGAAATATTTTAAGCAGGTGACTCATCAAGGAGATTGTTCGATGATCTGAACATTTCACTGCCTTAGTTTTCTTCGGTATGGTGACAAACGTAGACAGCAACCATTCTTGTGGTATTATACCAGTACTGTATATTGTATTGAATATATGCAATATTATGGTTACGGATTGAACATTCAAAAGCTTCAGCAGTTCTGTAGGGATTTCATCAGGTCCGTTTGCTTTTCCATTTTTAGCGTTTCTTATTGCGTATTCTACTTCTTCTTTCAATATGTCTGGCCCAGTTGCATTGATTATCTGAGTTAAGTTGTTTTTATCGTCTTCAAATAATTCATTCAGGTATTCTGTCCATCTTTTTATTTTATTCTCTAGATCTACAATAAGGTTTCCATCTTTGTCTTTAAGTTTACCTATTTGGCATTTCTTTATGCTTCCTGTTATCTCTTTTACTTTTTTGTGCATATTGAACGCATCGTACTTTTTCTCATAGGTTTCCATTTCTTCACACTGTTCTTTAATCCACGCCTCTTTGGCTTCTTTTATTCTCTTTTTTATGTGTTTGTTTATTTCTTTGTATTTGTCTAGGTAATTCTTCATATTTCTTCTTTGTTCCATCAAGTCTAGTATGTCCTGTGTCATCCACCCCTTGTTCTTTGTTGTCGTTTTTGTCAGATGTTTCTTTCCTGCTGTTTGTATAGCTGTATTTATGTACTTTAATTTTTGGTTACATAAATACAGCTATACAAACAGCAGCAAAGAAATATCTGACAAAAACGACAACAAAGAACAAGGGGTTGAAAAAACGACAACAAAAACATTGCTAACGCTGCTTAAATAATCCGCTTTCAATTCTGTAAAGTGCATTAGATAGGTGGATTGCTTTTTTATATGTAAAAAAAATTGACAAATCTTTGTATGTTCTAGTTTTTGTTGTGCAAGATTTTAAACAATTTTATTTTTTTTTAAAAAGTTAAGATTGCAAAATTATTATGCAAAATCTAGAAAGCCAATTTTAATGAAATTTGGTGGACAATTTTAGCACATTAAAAAAATTTCTAAGCGAATTAGGAAGGTTCCAAGTGTAACCTAAGTGATGGAAAAACATTGAATAAGGACAGGTTTGTTTTGCCCCCTTATTTTATGTGTATTGCTATTTTGCAGCAAGGGTGATAAATTAAGATATTTTTAACCAATCGTAGCTGACAGAAAATTTAATTATCTTTGTTTTATTTCTATACGACTTTTTTCCAAAATGAATCGTTTTAAAGTTATAAGCAAAACAAGCAGAAAAAAAAACGAAATTTTTTGAAATTTTTAAATATTTTATTTTTTTTATTAATGTTCCGGGCATATTTGAGAAGGAGCATAAGTCAATTATTATTATTAACGAAGTCATCACCTAACTTTATCCGCCAAAAACCGAATGCCACCTCTCACATCCACCTAAAATAGATCCTTCCTGGTCTATTATTTTAATAATGAATTTTGCATCTGGGACTTTTCATCTTTTCTTTAAGAGATGTTGCTACAGCGTTCTAAAAGTAGATTATATATTTTTGTAATTTAGGGATGGTGAACCACCTCTGAATCGAAAGAAACATACACTGTCTATCACATAACTTTATAATTAATGATTAAAATCGTGTTAAGGGTATTTTCATGGGTGGAAGATCTATTTTTCGTACTTCCGGGCCTAAAGTGACAACTTCACTCCCTTGTGACAGGTACTAAAGTGTCACATTTAATCCCTCCGGGATTAAATATTGACGAAACTCCCGGAACGATTAAATCACAAACAAACGAATTTAAGGGATATTTTATTGAAAAATATAATTAATTAGAATGGTAATTAACGTTAATATTCAAATTAATATTGTGACAGTTCGTCATATTGACCAGTCTTTCCTGGGTTAATGCAGCAGGTAACTGACGAGTAACAGATAGGTCCTTTTCATATTGAACTGGTGTTTGTTTCGAAGATCCTGCGGAAACAGGAAGCGAGAATGAGGACTGTGGCATAACTATAGTGGACGAATCGGCGACTTGACCAAATATTTTATCTGAAATTTTTTGTTTATTTTTAATAGACGATTCAATATATCCCTCGGCCACGTTGGAGGATTTCCATCCTCCATGTCTCTTCAGCACGTCTATTGTTGCTCCCGAATCAGCTAACAAAGACGCAGATGTGCGTCTAAAACAATGTCCCGTATAAGACGTCGCATTTTCTAATTTCAAGAAAGCTGCTATTTGCCGTGGAATTGTACCAAACATGTTTTTTCCTACTACTCGCGTAGTACATTCTTTGTTGATGTATTGAACAAAAAATTTTGAATGAGTTGTCCCTGTCTTTCGCAATGCCACATATTTCCGAAATATCGCCACAAAACTGATGGCACTGTTTTCTGAATTTTTGATCACAAAATTTCGGTCAATTTTATTTTTGGTGTTTCTAATCGCAATTAGGAAGGAATCGCCCAAATCTCTCACATCGTCGATTTCTAAATCAACCAACTCTTTTCCACGACAAGCTCCCGCAACGCCCAAAATAAGTGCAACCTACAAAAAAATTGATTTCTTAAAATTTCTGAATATAAACAAATTTCCAAATTTACCTTAAGCATTAAATATTTATCATCCGGAGCCTCCCGTAAGAACTGATCTACCTGCTCAGACGTGAGAATTCTTGACTTCTTTGGCTTAAATCCCTCATTTCTTCTCTTCAAAAAAGCTAATAATTTTGGAAATTTACTTATATCAATATCTTCTCTAATGTTAATAACCGATTTCAGCATTGAGTAATGTGCCCAGAGAGTTGAGGCACAAACCGCTTTTGATTTATCATCGAAGTAGACTAACAGCGCATTTTCAGTAGGTTGTCTCACATTTTTTAAGCGGCACCACTTTTTAAAAGCATCGTACTGCTGCTCGTATAGTTTTCTAGATTTCGGTGGTAACAATTCTTCACCTACTTCGGCTGCTCTTTTATCAATATCAGATACACCTTCTTCACTCATGATACCAATAATTATCAATAACAATGTTTCTTTACAATGACACTAGTAATGACAATGTTTCTAAATTATAACTGTCACAACGCAATGTTACTATGGTAACTTATTTTAAAGACAGTTTATTAAATGAGTTGAAGAGAGAAAAAACTGATTGAAATTATTGAAATAATTAATAAAATCATACCGGAAGTACGAAAAGTATCGTATATACCTTGCGACTGAAGTACATTTAATCCTTCAGGTAAATTATGGCCCTCCCTGCGGTCGGGCCATAAACTTTACCTTCAGGATTAAATGTACTACTTCAGTCCCGCGGTATATAATGTACTATTTTATGATTTTTATTTATTTTTTGCGTCTGATAGAATCCTGGTAACGATCTGGTTCAATCATCTTACCCACTACCCACTAAACTGTATGAAATAGTTCACTCATAGAGAATTTAACCCACACCATACGTCAAGCGTGTATACCATAAAAAATAATAGTACCAAAGAAGCAATAATACCTAATAATAATAATAAAAAAGACAAAAAGTGTGCGTATTATTATAGCGTGTTTCGTATATGGCTGGAAAAATTGTAAATATGCAATAAGATATTTGACCCTTCTTCTGATGTTATTGATGTACACCAAAATTCTAAAACTAGATAATAGAGGGGTATTACACTATTCATGTTTAGAGTGCCTGTCTTTTATTTTAATTTTTATTTCATTGTGTTCATTTTTTTATTTTCTCATCTTTTACAAGATTTTCATTATATTTACATAGATTCCAGGTTAACATCAGGGGTTAACATTCTATTACTGCCTTCAAGAGTTGCATATATCATCTGCAACATACTTGTGTGAGAAATATCTATAAAAACAAGCTGAACTATGTCGAAAGTTCAGACCGAGCTTTCACCTCGCTATCTGGTGTCATGTTAAAGACTTTACTTTTAGTGGTAACCGAAATAGTAGAAGGCTCTAAATATTTTAGACTCACTTCTAGATCTCTTGTTTATGGAATTTAATACCTCGAACAATAGATGATAATACCACATAACGATCAGAAATCGATGTGGTAAATATATGTGACACAAATACTGGCGGCAAATATAACACAACGAGGAATTAATCACCAATAATGAATTAGAGCAGTGGTTCCCAACCTTTTATGTCTGGCGACCCACCTTCTGATGTTTTTTCATATTCGCGACCCATCCAACACCCATGATGATACATATATGTACATTATTCAGCTATTGTAAGAGTCACGCCGCGACCCACCTGAAATCCACCCGCGACCCACTAGTGGGTCGCGACCCACCGGTTGGGAAACGCTGAATTAGAGCGTATTGGATTAAAATATACTACATAACAGAACTAACCTTTAGAGACATTGCCTAATAACAAGCCATGTGAAAAACTTCCATAACAGCGTATTTTTATGGCTATTTCTCATTCTATGTTAGAATCATCTTATTATAAACTTCAAAAGCTATAACTGCAAGCGTAAGTATGTAATTATGTGTGTAGTCGTATAGTATAATAGTTTAATATGGAATAGTTATTAAAATATATGTTATAATATGTATTAATACAATACATATTAATAGATCGACGGAATATGATATATGAATAATTATTAGCAAACCATTAAAATTAGTTTTTTGTCCTCTTTTCAAATATGCAAACGGATTTCTAAAATTTCAATATACCGGGTGTTGTTTCAAGGTCACAATTACTTTATGTTTTTTGTTAATCCGGACCTGGACTTTTCTTGTGATTACTAGATGAGTAGTTCCAATGTAGTAAATAAGTATTGATTATTTTTAAAATGAGGATCTGTTCATTAACTTTAATAATTTATTATTAAAAGTTAATAATACCAGAGTTCTTAAAAATTTCAATATAATTTCAAAATTAAAGTCATTAAATTGTCTGTGAAGCGAACCATTAAAATTAGTTTTTGTGCTCTTTTCAAATATGGAAACAGATTTTGAAAATTTGAATATACAGGGTGTTTTTTTAGAGTCAACATGAACTTATAATTTTTTTACTCCAGACCTGGATTTTTCTTGTGATTATTAGTTGGGTGGTTTTTGTTCTAAATGAGACATATGTGTACCAAATATTAAAAAAATATATAAGGTAGATCTAAAGTTATGGGTCCAGAAACAAATGGGCAAAATCGATAAAACACCCTGTATCTCGGTTATAAAAATCGGCGAGGCAATAAATGTAGTATATTTAGAACCGCCTCAGTGACCTCTATTCACAATTCAAGTATTTCCGTTTCCCAATGAAACACCCTGTATAAACGAACTGGTTCTTAAAATGTTGTTCCCCGTCAGTTTATTGTCAGCCGCATCAAAATGACATCTCACAATATTTAGCTCATTCTTCCTCCGTCTGAATATAAACATCTTTCGAGCTTGGGGACGCGAATCTGCTTATATATGATCTCCTTTCTTTTTCGTATGTAAATTTACATTTTTTCGCGACGCCAGACATCTTGATGTCTCTTTTACACGACTGATATTATTCAGATGTCTGCCTTTTATTGTCGCCAACTTTACGAGCGATTTAGGAGTATTAGATATCTTGATGTTGTCTTTATTTCATTCGTAAGCGTCCTCCAGGATAATCAAACGTTATATTGGTTTAAATAATGTAATATTGCATCTTAGAAGGCCTCCAAACAAGGCAAAGAGAATGGTGATAAAAAACTTTAACATCGAAATGAAAAGTTTTGTTATAATTGGTACCTATATATTGAATTACCTATAATTGACAACAGCTGTACAAGAAGAGACATCAACAGTTTCTAGAAGAAACTGTTAGCGCTATTCCGAATCGTGAACTAATCATAATTTTAGGAGATTTTAACGCTAAAGGAGGGTCATCTAATGAAAATATTGAAGGAGTGCTAGGTAAAAATGGACTGGGACAGAGAAATGAGAATGGCGACCGTCTAGTGGAGTTCTGTGTAGAACAACATCTTACAATTACAAACACGTTCTATCAACATCATCCACGGAGATTATACACATGGTGCAGCCCAGGTGGACGAACAAGTAAGTAATCAAATAGACTACGACTACATACTACATCCTAATAAGATCAAGATGGAAGTCGTCGGCCACGAACTGTCAAACATATCCTGGCACAGACTGAGGAAGCGATCATTAACTCCCGCTATTGAACGTTCGACTTAGTTTTAAAGTCCCCAAAAGAAGACCCCTAAGAAAAGTAATTTCTCTAAATCAGTGGTTTTCAATGTTTTTGAGCCATGTACCACCAAAATTCTTATAATTATTTTTGGTACCACCTAACTGAAGTATTTATGGAGGTAGATAATCTAATTAACTACAAATATGCTGAATTTTGGCTGTGGTTTTGCGTTTTGTGTACCACCGCACCTAATAAAATGTACAACCAGTGGTACATGTACCACAGATTGAGAACCCCTGCTCTAAATCCATCAAAAATCAATGACTTCCAACAAAACCTAGAAGCTCTTTCTTTAGACCAAGAGCAATTGGATATATCTCAAAGATAAGGTAATCGAGGCTGCAAAAGACTGTGAGGCAGCGGTTTCCACGAGCCGTAAGCCATGGATATCCGATAATACGTGGATTGTGATTCAACGCAGAAAAGAACATAAAACTAGATACTAAACAAACGATGTATACATAGCGTTATCGAAAGAATCGAAATCGGTATTTTTATACCCCGTTTAGGCCGTAGCCTCTTCAGGGTGCTGGGAACTCCTTTTCGGGAGTGTGAGGACGATGAAAGTAAGCTTGCTTGTGTTAGGTTGATGTGAGTGGAGGAGCAAAATTACTAGTGAAACAGGGGTTTAGAAGAAAGAATACTGAAAACGGAACCGCAAAGACAAAGCTGATTACATCTCTCAAATATGCAGAGAGATAGAGGAACATGGCTGTCGAAACGAACCGAGGGATTTATTTCAGACGATCAAACTCCTTACCAGAGAATTTGAATCTCAAACGTGGTCTGTAATAGATAAAGAAGGTAATCTAAAGACCGATACTGACGAAATATTGGAAACATGGCGAAACTACTGTGGCGAGCTATATAAAAATAACGAGGTACCAGCAGAAAATCAATGGTCTTCTGACTACCCTAGAGAACCTACTGTTTTACTCGCTGAAGTCAAAGATGCAATTAAATCGCTAAAGAGAAATACATCCCCAGGCATCGATTCAATACCTTCATTTCAAGTACCTATGAAATACTACAGTTACTAGGTGACAAAGGATTACATATCATTCATTCTATCTGTGTCGCTGTTTGGAATTCAGGAAAATGGCCATCTGATTGGTGTACCTCAATTTATATCCCGCTATACAAAAAAGGAACTACTACCAGATGTGAAAACTACCGCACACTGTCACTAATAACACATGCTAGTGAAATCTTGTTGCATATCATCAAAAACAGATTAAAAACCTATCTACATTACCAACTACCTCAGGAATAAGCGGGGTTTGTAAAGGGAAAAGGTACACGGGAACAAATCCTGAACCTGAGACAACTCATTGAAAAGTCTAGAGAATTTCAAGTACCTACCTATGATTATATGCTTCGTTGACTACCAAAAGGCATTTGATTGTGCAAGCTGGATAAATCTGTGGTCAATTTTAATAGAAATGGGCACACCAATGCCTCTGGTGACACTTATTAAAAATCTGTACCAGTCCAATATAGCAACAGTACGACTAGATCAGAAGTTCTCAAACCAATTCAAGACCGAGAGAAGTGTTAGACAAGGATATGTGTTGTCATCTAACTTGTTTAACATTTATGGTGAACATGTCATGAGGATGGCTTTAGAAGGATGGGCCGATGGAGTAACAGTAGCTGGTATGAAAATCTCCATTTTAAGATTTGCTGATGACACCATACTTATAGCAGCAAATGAGCAAGAAATGTTTGATCTCCTGCGAAGAGTTGAGTACGAAAGCAATAAAGTTAGTCTGAAAGTCAGTAAAGCTAAGACAAAAATAATGGTGGTCGACAGATTCCACACTCTTCAACTGACTAACATGTTACAGGAATACCAGTTAGTAATCAGCTTTGTCTATCTTGGGTCTAGTATAACTAACGACGGCAACTGTGAAGCAGAAGTTCGGAGACGTATTGGTATGGCAAAAAATGCGATGACTCGCCTAACTAAAGTTTGGAAAGACAGATCTATCTCTTAAAATACCAAGATGAGACTGGTGAATGCCCTTGTATTCTCAGTATTTCTATACGGAGCAAAGCCTTGGACTCATCGCGCACGCGAGCGCCAAAAAATTGATGCCTTTGAGATGTGGTGCTGGAGAAGAATGCTGCGCATACCTTGGACAGCTCATATGACAAACGTTTCCATTCTAAACCAACTCAAGATTAAAAAAAGGCTGCCCACAATATGTCTGCAACGAATTCTGCAATTCTTCGGTCACGTGGTTCGCAGATGTAACGATAGTTTGGAGAGATAATTGTTCCTGGAAACGTTCCGGGGAGAAGATCAAGAGGACGATCACCAACTAGATGGTAAGACCAAATAAAGAATTCAGCTGTAAACTCATTCTGCGAAGCTCTTAGAGCAGCTGAAGATAGAGACCAATGGAGAAACATTGTTAGGAATATTGTAAGGAATCACGATCCTCAGTAATGGGGAAACGACAAGAGAGAGATATTTAAAAATCCACAAGGAAAAAAGTTTTCCTGTAGTTGGCTGTATACCATGTGATACAAAAACAATAAATGCTGTATAAAAGGTATATTTAAAAAACAGTGCTTACCTAAAATGAATATAACCTGATAAAAAGGGCAAAGATGTTGAAATTTTGACTAGGGTTAAAAAAATATTAGGTTATACTCACGTGCAATGTACATGTTAGCCACCAAAATGCTATTTTACAAAAATATGTGGGTCAAAGCCCATTTCAAGTAGTCCGTTAAGGAAACATAAGTATAAAAAGCTACCTTAAGCCTTGATGTTTAAAATATAATTTAATTTGCCCTAGGTAACATCTGAAATTTGGGTGTGACTTGTTCACATGTTGGAAGTTTGACGGCAAGTGAAATTGAAATGGTTAGGAACCTCGGAACGATGACAAGACAAACGACAGTTCCACAGCTAGTTTTTAACATAACCTGTCATATTTAAGAATAAGGTATAAATATTATTGAAATTAGAAATGATGTAACAACACACCCAATGTGGAAATTATCATGTAAAATTCATTAAACTAGTTGTTGTAGTAAAATGGATTCTCGTATACTGTAAGTGGAACTAGTTAGGCAAACCACATTACACAAAAGGTTAGTATTCGACAACTAATACCGTAATGAAATCTTATTGTCAAGAGATCGAAGATTTATAAAGGCAAATTTTGTGGTGATTTAGAGTTATCGAATTTATTTAACTTATTAGTAGCTGTTGGGATTTGTGTAAGTGTGTAAAAAATCACATTTGGGGTGTCTGAGGTGTAACATGTCTTAAATAATCTAGGGTATGTGTCATAATGAAAGCACAAACTCAGACTGAGACGACTGTTTCTTAAAGGCAGTGCAGGCTACCCGGATCTCTAAGGGTCCAAAAACCAAAACCGTAATATGATGATGATAGTAAGGACTAGGTGGGGGGTGGGTATGAGATGTCTGTAAGGGAATTAGTGAAAGGAACATGAAAGAGACCCAGAAAGAAAATTAAACTGTTGATTTGGTTTTGCTAGAGATGAGTATTATATGCTGATGGTGACAAATGGAGTAGGTATGGTGATAATAGTCATGTGTAGAAATATTGTGGTGGGTTGTATGTAGATGAAAATTTGTCCAAAAAGGATATTTGCAGATGATATCAGTAATTTCTATGTATGTTGTGAATAGATAAAATTGGTGAGATGGCTGAAAATGACAGAAGTATAATGTAAGTGACTAGTAACAGATGGAATATTAAAAGTGTGACTGAGAATGAAGTAGTTGAAGTGAGGTGAAAAGAAATATTGTAAATGTATTAAGAAAAAAGTAATATTTTTTTAACCCTAGTCAAAATTTCAACATCTTTGCCCTTTTTATCAGGTTATATTCATTTTAGGTAAGCACTGATGATGACTGGTAAACCAGTCGAAAACTAGTTATGTGAATTGATGTGGCCCTTTTGAGGGTTTTTTAAATATACCTTTTATACAGCATTTATTGTTTTTTTTAGAGAGATATTTAATTAAAATTAAATCAAAAAGTCCAAATGGATTACAAAAGTTCAGTTTTGTTCAGAACGAACGGTTTCGGACCACCTTCAGTGAACTTTGAATAATAACTTCATCGCTCATCACCAAGCTGTTGGTTGGATTTAAATTAATAATTACATACTTAAAAGTATTAAAATAAACGACATGACGTCGATGAATTTAGATTTAACTGTCTGGAAACAATATGTCCCTACTCGAAAGAGATTCACATTAGGTGTGGTCTGCACACCCCAACCAACTCTTACATTCATGTATATCTTCTTTTTTTGTCATAAAATAATCTATCTGGGAGAGATTTTGTCCACTTTTATACGTAATAAGTTGAGTTTCTCTCTTTTCAAGAATGTGTTAAAAATTGCCATATCTAATGTTGGTTGCTAAATCAAGCTTCATTTCTAGTTCCATACACTGCTTGGAGCTTCGTTGATCTTCTTCTTCATGTGTCCTTTCAGAACGTTTGTTAAATTAAGATAGCTATAATGTTATACCATCATAGCTATCTTCATTATATTCACTGCCACCCTAAATAGCATACTTGTATCAATACCACACCAATTTCGCAAGTTCTGCAACCATGCAGTTTTTCTTTGTCCTGGACTGCGTTTGCCTGCTATTTTCACCCTGTTTCGTCGATATACATATCATTAACAGAAGTATTTCTAGTGATGATGTAGTTAATCATATCTGAGATTTTGTTAGTATCAGTAGGCCAATATGTTAGTTTATTTGTTGAAAGTGTTGCATAATTTAACTGGTTTACTGTCTTAGTTCCTTGTCCTTAGTTGTGATCAGCCTAGACCACCAGTTGGTGTGCTTAGCATTGCAGTCAAATTACCAATCACCAATTATAAATATCTTTCCTTGGCTACTCAGAAAAAAATTCTTCTTTGAATATTTTAAGTGTCTTGTGTCTTCTTGCCGTACTCCTCGCTGTATACAGAATTTCTGTTTCTTGTTTAGAGATTATTCGTCATTAAAATTCTTAGTACTCTGGGCTAATTAGCAAAATGCAAGGAAAAGTTATTTACCAGCAATTTTATTGCTGGAATCGAATCTTATTATTGTATGTATTAATAATATAGGTATGCAAAGTCCGCAGATAGTGTGCTTTTTTTATTAACAAAATGGCGCCCGAAAATCATGTTTGCTTCAAGTTTTGCTCTATAACTCCAAAGATTTTAACTTTACACCAAAAACACCCAAATTAAAATTCACCGCAGTTAAATTCTGCATAGAGACTGGTTTTTCCCGATTCATTTCGACGAAAACTTTCCCCGGAAAAAGCGGGTTTTTCCAACAAAATCTTTAATTTTCAACTAAAATTTTAGATAAGTAATTGTTAATCAATAATTAAATAATTTGGTAATGTGTAAGCTCTTTTGGTATAGATTATAATTACAGAAGCCGATGGAAATTAAATGAATAGTTTAGCAACAATTGAATTGTTAATTAAAAATTTACGGACACTATAATAACGACAATAATTACGGTGCATAAGAATAACTATGATTTTTTCATAAAAATACACTATACCTATCTAATGCACTTTACAGAATTAAAATTTGAATATTAAAGCGGCCTCAGGAATATTTTAAAATTATAAACAATTTTTTATCTTATAAACAAATAGAATATCTCGGGAAATATTAAACTAAATTAAAATATGAAAACGGCATTCGAAAAGCAGCGGCAGGATGCTTCTTTTAAAAGAAAAAACGTTTAATTATTACGAGCGGTTCCTGAGATACAACTGGTCAAAGTTGACCGGAATTTACGGCAAAGATATAAACAATAGGATCATAATTTTCAAACCATCACCTTTTTATTTTTGTCCTCTTTCTCCACACTAATTTTCATATCTTTAAAATATTATAACATATATTATTATAATAAAAACTATCGATAATACGTGTGAAAATTGCCAAAAATAGCAAAATCGCAATTAAAAATTAGGTTGGAGAAAATGTAAACCTCAAAGTTCAAAATCGGTATACGTTAAAAAAATGCATTTTCTCGGCTTCCCATGGAGCAATTTCCTTCATTCTTTTTTTGTTTCGTAATAACTCGAGTAGAGCCATCGAACTAACGCATTATTAAATGTCAAACTTGCTTTTGTTTTGTTATAATAGATTAATTTATTTATAAGAACAGAAAACTACAATTTTTTTCCAGTTATAGGCTTTTTTTTAGATAAACTTACTACAAGTGTACCTTTTAAAGTTAAAAACATAAATATTCGCATTTGAAAGCTGTATAATTATTTAAACAATTTTTATTTAAACAAATTAAAATTTTGTGTTATAATAAATAATTTAATTTATTATAACAAAACAAAAGCAAGTTTGACATTTAATAATGCGTTAGTTCGATGGCTCTACTCGAGTTACTTGGGAACAAAAAAAGAATGAAGGAAATTGCTCCATGGGAAGCCGAGAAAATGCATTTTTTTAACGTATACCGATTTTGAACTTTGAGTGTTACATTTTCTCCAACCTAATTTTTGATTGGAATTTTGCGATTTTTGGCAATTTTCACACGTATTATCGATAGTTTTTATTATAATAATATATGTTATGAGTATTTTAAGGACATGAAAATTGGTGTGGAGAAAGAGGACAAAAATAAAAAAGGTGATGGTTAAAAAATTATGATCCTATTGTTTATATCTTTGTCGTAAATTCCGATCAACTTTGACCGATTGTATCTCAGGAACTACTTATCATAGTTAAACGTTTTTTCTTTTAAAAGAAGCGTCCTGCCGCTGTTTTTCGAATGCCGTTTTTACAATTTAATTTAGTTTAATATTTTCCGAGTTATTCTATTTGTTTATAAGCCAAAAAATTCTTTATAATTTTAAAATATTCCTGAGGCCGCTTAAATAGTCCAATTTCAATTCTCTAAAGTACATTAGATAGGTATAGTGCCTTTTTATGAAAAATCATAGTTATTCTTATGCACCATAATTATTGTCGTTATTATAGCGACCGTAAATTTTTAATTAACAATTCAATTGTTGCTAAACGGTTCATTCAATTTCCATCAGCTTCTGAAATTATAATGCATACAAAAAGGGCTTTTACATTACCAAGTTATTTAATTATTGATTAACAATTACTTATCTAAAATGTTAGTTGAAAATTAAAGATTTTGTTGGAAAAACCCGCTTTTTCCGGGGAAAGTTTTCGTCTAAGTGAATCGGGAAAAACACGTCTCTATGCAGAATTTAATTGTGGTGAATTTTTATTTAGTTGTTTTTGGTGTAAAATTAAAATCTTTGGAGTTATAGAGCAAAAATTGAAAAAAACACGATTTTCGGGCGCCATTTTGTTTATAAAAAAGTAGCACACTATCTGCGGACTTTGCATACCTATATTATTAATATATACCATCATAAGATTTGATTCCAGCAATAAAATTGCTGGTAAATAACTTTTCCCAAAAATGGCCTATTCTCCGATAATCAGCCCAGACTATAGGTACATATCGCTCTTTTTGCGGTATATTCTAATCTGTGATATTGAATAAAATTTGTATGTCTTCTTGAACATCAAATCTTGTAAATTAAGCAAAAAAGCTAATTTATTAAAATCTACTATTAAAATACGTATATTAAAAACAAACAGAATGATAATCATGACATGACCATCATCATCATTGATTTTTTTCAAGGTATTCATTTGTGGTGTTTCATATCGAACAATATTTTGACAAAATACCCCTCTATTATTTATACGCAATAATACGCTACAATGATAAAAATACAAAATTACTACATCTATATATTTTTGTTCTAGAAGCCAAAAACTATTCTACAAAAAATAAGGATTATGCTTCTTTAAGTCACACTCAAATTTTCTCCATATACTCTCAAGGACCATCAATATTAGCAAGGTATAAGCAACAAAAAATTGTTTGTTGATTTAAGTTCTTCACCAGAGTTAGGAATGTTAATATTTTACGCTAAATATAAGAGCTGATACAGCTACCGTTATTCTGTAGGTTCAGAGCTTAAGTGTAACACACCGTGATTTAACTAACTTTATTTAACTCAAAAACTCAAAAATGAGAAAAACTGCCACTCCGCTATTAGTAAAATTAAACAAAAAACACACAAAACATGAAAAAAGTACTTTTTTATTATCAATTTGTCCTGTTTATAAGTAACAACAAACTTTACTAGTTTAAAAAAAATTTTTTTTGATGGACAAAATACCATTTGATTGTCCTTTAAGAACAAAATGTAGTTTGATTGTCCCCAAATGGTTAAAATAAAAATATGATGTTTGGAAAAAAATATAGAAAATTAAGAAAAAATAAAAAAAACTGGAAAAAAATCCTTTGTAAAAGGTATAAATTTTTTATTAAAAATCCCTTTAAGGGATACATCACAGAACGTTTACGATTTTATTAAAAATCATCATCAGCGTTAAAACAGGTTGGATGCCAGCTGAGCCACCAAAGAAATACTAGAGTAAAAACCCTCTAAATATTATATAGTTGCATTAAAGGTGTATACAGTCGGAAAAATGAAAGAATACCCATGAACGATCACACCAATCACATATTATTCAGATTATTAATAATATATTTCTCTCGTTTGTTATTTATGAAAAAAAAAACAGCAAATATAAAATATGTGATTAATGTGATCGTTCATGGAAATTCTTTCTGGCTGTACTTAATCAAATCTCTACAGGATGGATATAGATAAAACAGAATAATGCCCTTAGGTAAGGTATGGACCTTCCTAACACGTGGGATGTAAACAGAGGTGGTTACAATACAACTATTCCGGTAGGTGTGAGTTGACGGAATTAATTAAAAATAATAAAAATAAGTTAACGACGAACAGTAAAATATTTATTTATTTTGGTAACAAAAAGGTGTTTTGCTTAGGTCTCGGAAGAGAGCGAGAGTCGGGTGTCCGCGTGGTTCACATGCTATGAAGAGACTGTTAAGGAAGCCACAGACGCTAATCTGTTTGTGTTTCTACCCTCTGACCAGATGTGCAATAAATTATTTAGATCTGGCGTATAAAAACAGAAACACTTCTGCAGTTTTAAAAACGAATGCATGTCCCAAAGTGAGTTGTTGACATAATGGTCTGATATGGTAACTAATTTATGGGGACTTCGGTTTGTTAAACTGAACACTCCAAAAACATATAGTTAGGGGATGCATTTCGTTTCGTAAAACCATGTCTTTCTTAGAGTCTGGTTTGTATATTAACGGTGACTTTATATGACCCATATTATTTCGTTTTGAGAAAAAATATTAAAATTAAAATTAGCAAAAAGAGTAATTAAAGCGTATCGCTATACAACAATTTAATGGCAACTCTTGTCTATAGTTACCTGAATGCTTCCTATAGATTGACAATAAGGCTAGAGTCCTGGCTATTTGTTTTGTCTAAGACAAATTTCATGGTTGTGTCAGCCGTTATCAAAGTGGACTCTCTTCTGCAAAGAGCTTCTACAGTAAGTTTCATCGGTTAGAGTGGCGATCAACTCATTGATTTATTGTTCACGCGCCAGCAGAGAATTTTATCGCAGAATTAATGTCTATCAACACTTTATCGACTCAAACTTTTGGGCTGTAGAAACTCTCCAGTATACTGAGCTACTACTATCGCAATCGAATGGCAAGTTGCCGACTCACGGCTTTGAATAAAGAGGCTATGAACACATTAAGCAACTTATTTCGAATTTGATACGTTTGAGGATCCGCGCTGCTGGAGCCAGCATGCTGGATCAAGCATCTAAAAAAAGCGCATTGCTGAATGCTGGATCCAGCAATTGCAATCTCTAAGTGAAACTTATAAAGCATACGATTAAAATGATAATGCAAAGATCGACAGTAGCAATTTGTGAAGTTGTGCAAGGAATCATCCAAGAGGGGTTTGGCAATACACCAAAATAAAACAAAGTACCTAATATATTCCAGGAAAACGACAGGTAATACAACACAGATAAAAATTGGCGAATATGAGTTCGAAAAGGTACAACACTTTAAGTACCTAGGGGTCATAGTTATGGAACTAATGACATAAGCATCAATGAACGAATTCTAGCAGGAAACAGAACGCGGGGTCAGAAACAAACAGAAAGAGGCCAAGACTGGATTTAGGCTGTACTGCTATTGGTGAGAGAGGAAAGGGAAACACGGTTAATATAAAGTGTATTTTTGTACTTAAGGAGAGGCCTCTTTCTTTTAGCTTTGGTAAAGACATTTCCTGTATTATGCCAGCTGTTTATTTGTAAGTGTATTTTTATTGCCGTAAGTGGAATCTACCTCATTATTTACTAATATTTATTTTATCTAAACTGTCACAATCTCTTCCCAGATCAATGAAACTAAAATTGATTATCCATCACTAAATATTTGTTCGTATTTTGAGAAAATTCGTATTCTACAAGTATTCCTAACTCGTGTGAAAGTGTTTAAAAAGAGATCGTCCCTTATCTTGATCGTTTGGGGGTCGTTTATTTAGATTATCAACAGAGATGTTTATGACCTTCGGTGGTTGCGTGTCGAATACAACCGTTATGTTATCGATTCAGTAATAACTACGTGTAAATTGCTATTTTCTGTATCATGCCAAACTCGATTTGAAACTTAAATTGAAGTTTACACATTGCGCGTCAAAGAAAACGGGACACCTATAAAATTTAAGAAACCTATTGTGCTTCTTATATATGTCAAATTAAATCTATTGTACCAGAACAATAAAAATATCAAAATACAGGGAGGAGTTCGTCAGGGTTGCGTACTGTCTCCACTACTACTCTTCAATGTCTACAGTGAAGCGGTATTTCAAGAAGCGCTCTCAGATTCAATAGAAGGTATATTTATCAATGGAGAAGTTTTGAACAACTTACGTTTTGCATACGATACAGTAATAATAACGGATAACAACAATGATTTACAGAACGTAATGCAACGCTTTAATGAACGCTGTCATCAGTACGGACTGAAGATGAATTTAAAGAAAACTAAATGCATGATCATGACTAATTCAGCACAGGCAAACATCCAATTGACTATTGAAAATACTGTAATTGAGAATGTGGATAACTACAAATACTTACGAACATCTTCTTCTTCTTCTTTAAGTACCGTGCCCAAATTTTTAGGCGTGGGTAGCTTCCATAACAATTTGCCGATATCGTTCTCGATCTTGTGCGGCATGTAACATGGATTACATGGATTACGAACATGGATTACATCAAATGTAGACCAAACCAAAGAAATTAAGACGTCCATCAAGTTAGCAGAACAAAGTCAGCAGAACAAAGTCAGCAGAACACAGTTATTCTTATACCACAATTAAGTGTAAAAAAAATGCAAATTTAATGTTCCAAGAAAAAATGTATTGCTCTTTTTTTTTAAGTTATCGCATGTTCTGCTAACTTGATAATCAAGATAACAGAACAGCAGTTAAAAAATTTGATAAATCATCTATAATTGAATGCCAAAGTATTCTCTGAATTCAATGTAAATTTAATGTTCCAAGAAAAAATGTATTGCTCTTTTTTTTAATTCATCGAATGTTCTGCTAACTTCATAATCAAACTAGCAGAACAGTAGTTCAAAAATTGATAAATCATTTATAATTGAATGCCAAAGTATTCTCTGAATTAAATGCAAATTTAATGTTCCAAGAAAAAGTTTATTGCTCTGCTTTTTTAAAAAGTGATCCCATGTTCTGCTAACTTGATAATCCAGCTAGCAGAACAGTAGTTCAAAAATTGATAAATCGTTTATAATTGAATACCAGAGTGTTCTCTGAATTAAATGTAAATTTAACGTTCCAAGAAAAACTTTATTGCTGTTTTTTTTAAGTTATCGCATGATCTGCTAACTTGATTTTAAGCAACTATAATAATATAATAATTACTACCAAAAGCAGATGCGATTAGAGACTCTAGAGCCATTCTCCTTCACTGCACAATAGAAGTTTTTGTGCCATATTCAGGGTTGCCAATTTAATAGATTTTCTACTAGATCTAGTAGAATTTCTTGTGATTTAGTGGGGAAATTTTAAATCTAGTAGATTTTAGAGTGTGGTAGAAAATATAGTAGATTTTAGTAGTAGAACATGCGATAACTTAAAAAAAGAGCAATACATTTTTTCTTGGAACATTCAATTTGCATTTAATTCAGAGAATATTTTGGCATTCAATTATAAATGATTTATCAAATTTATGAACTACTGTTCTGCTAGCTTGATTATCAAGTTAGCTGAACATGCGATAACTTAAAAAAAGAGCAATAAATTTTTTCTTGGAGCATTAAATTTGCATTTAATTCAGAGAATACTTTGGCATTCAATTATAGATGATTTATCAAATTTTTGAACTACTGTTCTGCTAGCTTGATTATCAAGTTAGCAGAACATGCGATAACTTGAAAAAAAGAGCAATAAATTTTTTCTTGGAACATTAAATTTACATTTTATTTACACTTAATAGGGAACTTGCACATTTTATTTTTATTACATAATAATGTTCAGTTTTGTATAAAAATGAGATTATCAAAATTTCACGCTTCAAAAACTCATAATAACTTAGAAGTACAAATTTAAAGTTTTTAAATTTAAGGTTTTCTATTATTTTATTTTGTCCATTATTAAATTTAATATGAAAGGGCTCAGTGAATCGCCTGTGTTTACAACTATGTCTTCTGTGGTCAAATGTCCTACTCTTATTTTTGTTTTACATTGTTTGTTAATATCGTGTACTAGGTTTTAGCCTGTGGTTTAGCCCTTTTTCTCCCATTATTTCTAACACGTCCTTTAATCGCACTCTCTCAAAAGCCCTGGTCATATCGACGAAACACATATATGCAGATTTTTTAAATTCTATGGAGTTTTCCTCTATCTGTCTGATAACAAATATTGCATCAATGGTAGATTTATTTTCAGGAAACCTTGTTGTTCTTCCCGTATGGTGATAATTAATTTAATTTAATTAACCTATAACAAATTAAAAGAAAATTGTAGGTGGTCCGTTTTCTCCGACGCGCACTTGATTATATTGATTCAGTAATAACTACGTGTTAATTGCTATTTTCTATATCATGCCAAACTCGAACTTAATTGAAGTTTATATTTTCGTCAGGTTAAAAACACACAAAGGAATTGACAAAGGCATAGTAACGCGAAATTTTGTTATTTTTAACGAACATAAATTCGTTATTTTTATCAGATCTTTTTATCGATTTGTTCTATAAAAATACCGGCCGGAAAAAGCACGTTTGTTGTGAATATTTTATCAGTGCGAACTTATTAGTTAAAATAGTTAAAATTAACCGAAAGGAAAATGAAAGCTAACGAAAATGTCCACTTTCTGTTCCAATTTACAAGTTTTCGTTTCGTATTTATTATGGTTTAACTCAGGCGTTAATGATTCTTTGGTATTTATTAGAATCTTTATTAGTCAGTTAGCTGTACTGTATCAAACGCTGTCTTAATATCAACAAAATAGTTAACGGGATCATTTAATTCAATCTACCCAGTCTATCTGTGCAAAATCAGGGCTAGCTGAAGACAAATCCTTAAAGAGGACAGCTGATTTTGTTTTGGTTTAATCAATCATAAGTGAAAAAATCATATTATGACGATAAGAGATTTCTGAACCATTAGACATCAACCATTTTAGAGAAAAATGGTTCAAATAAAAGTTATAGATTTTAAAAAGATTAAGGTTTAACATTTTTCAAATTGTTACAAGCTCTATACCAAAAATAAGCTAATATTGATGTGTACCTCAAAAATTAATTCAATAATATACTCTTCATCACAAAAACCGGTTACTACATCTAACTCAAATTTTTTAGTGGTTTAATCCTGAACTACAAAAAATCTATTTTTTCTGGCTTATTAGGGTATTAGATTAACTAGATCCAAAAGGAATATAACTGTATATACAACATTAAATGGTAATATGTCATATTAAACCGAAATATTAAAATTGTTCTAAAATCATCTCTTATACTCTAACTAAAAATCATTTACATACAAAGACTTTTCGCCGATATCCCTAGTATTTTATCGACATTCAAAAGAATCTACTAAAAAAAAATTTGTTTAAGCGGGTAGATTAAAGATAATATTAACGCCTGTGAAACGTGCCAACAGACCAGCCATAATAAGTGAGTATAAGGCGATTATTGCCATAACCTGTTATATCGGGTTATTGCTAACTCAGCAAACATTGATACTGGCAAACAATTTCTATGTACTTGTAGCCAGTATGTTCTAGATTGTTGGGTGGGACAAAAGAAATTTTACCGTCTAAAAAAACAAAAGTGTTGTAGCTTTCTGACAAAACTATTGTAGCTTCTCTCCTTGGATGTCCTGTTTCCCATTAGAAATTAATTTGTCGTACTTCGCCAGTTGCTTAAGGCACAGTTGGCAGCTTCAAAATGAAGGGACTCGAAAGGGACTGTTGTCTATTCTGGTGTCACTAACCGCCTTTTTCAAGACTATGTTAAAAAGGAGGTAGGCCAGCTTATCTCCCTGCCGCAGTCCGACCTACAGTTCAAACGCTTTTTATTGTTCACCCTGTATTTCTACTTTGAAATACAGGGTGAAATACCCTATATTTCTAAATAATCTATTAGTCACAATGTACCAAAACTGTTCCAAGCAAGAAAAGGGAAAAGATGTCTCACACCAATTTTGAGTTGAATTTTTGCGACTTGGGAAAAAAGATTCCCTAAGTCTTAAGAGTTAAGCCGTACGTTTTCACTCCCTTAGGTGGAAAACTCACCTATCCCAAATGCCCAGATGATGGATTGAGCTCTGGTGAGGCTCTTTTAGTGTTATCGAGCAATATAGATGACTTGGTAAGTTGGAGTATCTCCCAAAAATTTTCGTACTCATCTGGCCATCATACAGCATGGTCTTACAGAGATGCTCACTGATACCCAGCTTTGGTCTATTATACCCCACTGATCGGTCTGTGAGCACGGTGTGGTCCCAGTATAGCTTGTTGTTGTTATTCTTAAGCATACTGTGAGGTACATATTGATAATAAGGGAGATTGGTTTGGAGTAATCTCTGTTGATGAGCTAACTCTCGATTTTTCGTACTTAGTCATGCTGTTCCTTGTATTCAGCTGCAGCAAATGCCTGGCAGCCTCCTGTAAGATATTGGGCTTGACATCCATATAAGCATTTGTCGTTTTGTTCCTGAGAGTGTTTGATGATATACTTCAGGTAATTTTTGGTTTGTATAACCTGATTCTGAACGGCGAAACAATATTATCATTATTTTATCATCATGTGTCTCAATAGCTCTTATTTTAAGTGCAAAAATTCGACTGAAACAATTTGGTGTTACAGCCATCATGATTGAAAACGTTATAAAATCGAATTAGTAGCCCTTAAATTTAGATCACAGGTCTTTCAGTACTTCCGCTACGTAGTGGTATTAAAATATTCAGTAGTAATTGCACAAGAGCTCTAAAATTCTATATTAATTTTAGAGTTCGAGTGCAATTTGTTGCGATTATTTCATGAATAAAACTGTTCAAAACCAAAATTTTATTGTAATTTATTTATGTAAGTACAAATTAGTACAATTAAACACAAAGTTTTTATAAATATTTGACGATTGAAAGTCATCACTTTTATAATTTTTAAAACATTAATTGTCATTAATGTCACTGAATGTATTTTTTCGTAGCAACGAAGGGCATCTGACGTAATATACTTAACGACGGGCAATTATCAAAAATTATTGATTTAATTCAGATTTCTGTAGCTTTCTATTGGTCAGAATCTCCTATGAATGAAATAATCGAAATAATTATTACGTCTATCCGAGAAAGATATTAAAAAAAAGCGGCGAAAATTATAGTAGAAATATGAAATTGTATTTTATAAAAAAATAGTGCTCTCCCTATTTACTAACAAATTGGTTATGCAGAACAGTACTAGCTGCTGAGTGGATATAATCGCCCTTCCAGCGACTATACTACGTTCATCACCAAAATAAGCTCATACGCCAGATTCAGGAACGTGATCGGTTGATGTGTTGTGTGGTTGCAATTTGTCATTGGTTATAAATTAATTTATAACCAGTGACAAGATGCGAGGACGCGACAGACCCACCGATTAGGCCTTGAAACTGGTATTTGAGCTTAGCTTGGGAATAAACGTAGTATATATGGTGGGAAAAACTTTTTTGATGCATATTTTTGTAGTTGTCGCCCATTTTTAAAACTATAACTAAAAATTAAGCCAAACGGATGATTTAGTTATCAAATTAAGATAGATTTTTTGTATAAACGGATTAAATCCACTTCGCCATCTCAAAAATATCACAAATTTTTAATAAACTCTATGTGGAATATACAAGATCATTTAAAGACTACAACAATACCTACATTGAAGGATTTAACACCGTTCAAGTAAGTCTCAACACTACCTCAAAAAACCTTAAACGTTTCTCTCACACACTGTCTAGTTTTCGCTAATGCCAATACTATATTCTCCAACATTATGTACTAATAGCATGTCCTGATTGAATCTAACGCTTCTGAACTAATTGCTAGAGCCTCCAAACTAATTTAAAATTATAAGGTCAAAAGTGGTTCATTGGATAAGGGTGCAACGTGTAATAATAGAAAATTACACTCACCCATTTGTCTACTCGACAATTATCGCTTGATTACAGAGTTAATTGCATAGTAGAAATCGAAGATTGCACTGTCATGTTTTTAATTGTTCCAAAAATTTAAATCCACATCCAAAGGAATCGGGAGATAATGTAAACAATTATTATAACTGTGTCTTTAATAATTATTAGTTTTTTAAGATTGAGTTTTGTTGTATTGTTAAATAAATTGTTTAAAAATTGATTATTTCTTCATTTGATAGTTTCACTTTCTTCGAGTAATCTTCTCCCTAAATTACACTCGTGCATCAAAATAATCAGATAAGTTAGCTTTCAAGTGTATTGCCTTAAAAAAAACTACTCTCGTTTATTTTCTGGAAATACGCTTTCAAGCAAAATTATCGATAATTTTGATGCACTTGTATAATTACCCCCGATAATTGATTTAAAAGAGTCGGTCGATAAACTGTAGAGCCTTAAAAACTACCTCAAATATTAGAACGATCCTTCATACAAGTAACTTAAACAATAAAACCATTTACATTGTTAATTTTTTAAAAATATTTTGTTAATTTTATTGCGCTTCTAACGGACAAAATTTAAAACAAATGCGTCTAGTTGACGTGAAAAAAGTTGCCTGGTCTTCATTCAATGTTTATTCCTTTGGCACTCATTATTCGCTTTACGATTAATTTTTTTTATTATTTTGTACATTTTTATGCCTTCTTCAGTTGATAGCATATGAAAATCGTTGATTATTACTATGCTGAATCTTTTATGTACTGTGTTCTGCTTTATACCTTGTATTCTACATATTTTAATAATTTCTTTAAGTATCTTAGAATTCTTTCATCGGGTCTCTCAACGACGCCGACGCTCTTAGAATTACCGTTCATCGAGAATATTGAAACGTAGACTTTCTCAACACTATCTTATTTGCCACGATAGCAGCCACATTTGATCCCTTGTCCCTTGAGAATCAAGTTCCTTCTATAAACATTTGTTTTCTATGCTCAATGTTTTTCTAAATAATTTTTAAGCTCCACAATTGAGCAATGTGCTAAGAAAAACGCTTAAAATCGGCCCAATTTGGTGACCTTCTCAGAATTTTAGTTTTTTGCAGTTTTGTTCTTAATATTTATGCCTGGTTGTACCAACAGATCCTAAGTTTAAGACGTGCCTTAAGCTCAGATTACGAAACATACTCGTTGCTCTATTAAGTCTTAGATCAATTTTCAGCTTGCCATAATGGATAAGATATCCCGATAAAGCAGTTGTAATTGCAGAGAATCCTGAAAACCTACATTAACGGCTTGACCAGACATCAGTTGAGGGAGATCTATTGGGAACAATCAATACCACAAATACGAATATATTAGTGATAAACCAGAATCTGAATCAACCAATGCCATTAATGTATACGGTACGGAGGTAACCAAAGTCTCTTAAGTTTAAATACTCGGGCAGCTGGATCAGTGAAGATCTAAATTCTGACTTAATCCGAGCCCGAATTCAAATGATCAGGGCACACCTTTTGACAATACGAAACCTTTTACGCGATAGGTCTATCTGCAATTACGGTACAATTTTGTTAAGTAGTAGATATATTCCACACTGTTATATGGAGTTGAAGCGTGGACGCTAAAAGTGGCCAGTTTGAACAGTGTTACGAATACCTTGGACTTCCCATACTACCAACTTGGAAGATCTTCTCTGAATGCTTTCAAATTATAATAAAAAAAGGAAAACTGTATATCTCGGACATGTAATTAGAAAAAATAGATACGATTTTCTACAGCTTGTAAGTAAGGTTAAGATTAAGTGCAAATTTAGACCAGACTGAAGACAGTGCTCCTGCTAAAAACATACGAATTAACTATTCTAATTAGGAAATAAGCCACAATTTAACTCAAAAAACGATTTTATTAACGTTTCGACGTCCACATCGGACGTCGTTGTCAAAATACAAAATATTAATAAATTAAACAAAAATGTTGCTAAGTAAAAAATTCTTGTAATAATTTAATTTAATCCAATATTATTTTAAAGTCTTCTACGTTAAAATGTTTGCGTTTAATGTCCTCTCTCAAAGATGCTTAGATATGAACCTAGACATTTATTCCTGTTTCATCGACTTCGAAAAAGCGTTCGACAGGGTCCGACATGAAAAACTAATAGAATTATTGAAAAACAGAGATATAGACAGACGAGATTTACGAATTATCATAAATCTGTATTGGAATCAAAAGGCCAATATCAAGATAGAACAACAAGAATACGAGAATATTGATATAAAGAGAGGGGTCAGGGCTACTGTTTAACCTATACAGTGAAGCCATATTTCAGGAAGCGATGGCGGAGCTAAGTGATGGAATCTCTATAAACGGAAGAATAGTAAATAACATAAGATTCGCTGATGACACCGTTATAATGGCAGACACCCTGGAATCGCTACAAGAATTGCTAAATAGAATTAACGATTATTGCATTCGATACGGACTAAAAATAAACAAGAAAAGAACTAAATTTATGATCGTCTCAAAAACAGAACATGGAAATGAAAGGTTAATGATAGAGCAAACCCAAATAGAAAAAGTAAAGACATACAAATATCTGGGAACCTGGGTCGATGACAAAAATGACCAAAGCAAAGAAATTAAAGTCCGAATTGAAACTGCAAGGCAAGCATTTATAAAAATGAAGACACTGCTTACAAACAAAGACCTTCCGTTGCCTCTCAGATTGAGGGCTCTAAGATGCTACATATTTTCTATATTGCTATACGGAATGGAAGCTTGGACATTGAAGAGACAACACATAAGAAGAATAGAAGCGTTCGAAATGTGGTGTTACAGAAGAATATTGAAAATTCAGTGGGTTCAAAGGATTACCAATGTTGAAGTGCTACTACGTCTAAATAAGGAGTTAGAAATTATGAAGAGTATAAAAACTAGAAAACTGGAATATTTGGGTCACATTACCAGAGGAGAAAAATACGATTTGCTGCGAATTATTATGCATGGAAGGATCCAAGGAAGAAGAAGCATAGGAAGAAGACGCATATCCTGGCTCAGGAACCTTAGAGAATGGTTTAACTGTAGTTCATTACAACTGTTCAGAGCAGCAGCAAACAAAGTGACCATAGCCATTATGATATCCAACCTCCTCTAGGAGAGGGAACTTTAAGAAGAAGAAACTTTAAAATGTATAATATATGTCTGAATTGCCGATATAAATGAGTCAGATTAAATTAAATTATTAGAAAAATTTTTTACTAAGCAACGAAATTTTTGTTTAATTTATTAATATTTTGTATCTTGACAACGACGTCCGATGTGGACGTCGAAACGTTAATAAAATAATTTTTTTAGTTAAATTGTGACCTATTTCCCATTTAGAATAGTTAATTACAAAAATGCCACAAAGAAATAGCTTCAGAACAACATTGGACTAGAACGATTTGCTGAGAAAGACCCAAAAAAGATAAGAATTTGCCAAAAATATGGTCGAGCTTCGATAGGGGAACACACTCGAATAATAATACAATAGCAACCACCATCAGAAAGAAGCGGCTATTCTAGACCAGAAGAAAATGATTTCTATAATAGACATACTTGTTTTTAGGTGAACTAAGAATAATCCTGAGTTTCTCTGAAGAATCAAGATTGAATCATTTTCTGAGTATCTGAATTAGATGGAATTTCTGAGCATTTTCTCGTTTTTATTTGCTTTTTATGCTGTAGAGTGGGCCAGGTTGCTACTTTCTCTCCTATACTAGGTTGCTAGTATAACCTGTCTGCTTCTCTCCTACTTCGTTTTTGGTGGTTTGTTCTTTTACAGGTATTTTCAAGAACATTGTTCTGTGCTAGTCTGGATCTCATTTACTGGCTCTCTATTTGTTATTCTGCCACCCATTGGCCTTTAATTTTAGCACAAGTTGTTTTATTGACTTATTTGCGGCATAAACATCAACTGTTTACGGTTTGCACATGAGCAGGCTACTAGCTCACCCACCCATACTTTTTGTGTTATCTATTTAAAAACAGTTTTTTATTTTAACTATTAAAAAAATCTTATTTTAATGCACAAAGCGTACCTACCTAGTATAGTACCTTGTCAGTATTTTTGAATCTATTTTATGCCTTAACACACATACAATTTACTCAGATCGGATTGCTACAACATTATAACTGTCAACTAATTGAATCTATCTACCTTTTTCGCTTTAAATACGCGTCTCGCGGATTGTACAAGGTACAGTTGTACAATAGTAAATATATACTGTATTATGATACCAATTACATTCTCGTGTTTACCAATTACTTTCCTAATATCACGTTTGGGCATTAAACTAAATTCAAATCGAACACATGTAAAATCGAATGTAATTTTAATCTCTAAAATTTCTCTGTGTCCTTATGCCACAGTAACAATCATTCAACTTGTATCCTTATTATAATGAACACTTTTGACCAATATTAATTTTTCATAGTCCATTAGATCGTAACCATAGAAAAGCATGCGCATGCCTAACTCTACATTTACATGACCCTATACACCATCGTTTATAATCGGATATGTTTGGTAAATTTTTCTTATTAATGTTTGATGTTTTGTATAGAACAATTGGACCGGATCGAGGATGGAATGGACCAGATCAACACCGATATGCGAGAGGCTGAAAAGAATTTGACTGGAATGGAAAAATGCTGTGGCCTTTGTGTGTTACCATGTCAAAAGTAAGTAGTAAAAGCCAATAGTTTTAAGTGTTTTAAGCCAAAACATACAAAATATATCGTAATTAGCGTTAATTACTTGTTAATTTTACTCCCACCTCTTTATTACTTCCTTGACTTTCCTACAGTCACATTTACAGTCGATTTGGCACAATCCATAATGATTTTCTTTCCTTATTCATCTCTACCCATTAGCCACTATCATCTATCCAATGATACACATACAAACTAACATCTGCTATCATCACCCACATACATCTCCATCTCTAAATTTTCATCCCTAATTTTTCTATGACTATCTTCACCCCATCTATTCACACTATAACTAAATTTAATAGTCTCACTACTCTTTCTGGGTACCGTTCATGTCACATTTTCATTATAATCTCATAAACCTCTAACACTCAACCCTCTCCCTTATGGTTAACTATATCATATGACGGCCTGTTTTGTCGAGTTCTGAGTAGGTAGCCTGCAGGGCCCTTGGGAAATAGTCGCATGAATCTGAGCTTGTCTTATACATCCCTCCCAGATTATGAGACAGTTCTACACCTCTTTCACCCCCATTGTGATTTTTTATTGACCACATACTGTAACAACTCCCAATCATTGGGAAAAAATCGATAACTTGAAATCAACATAAAATTGCTTTTCTAACTCCTAGATGTTCGCATAAGAGGGCTTAATAACGTTATTCAAGTTTTCGTTCTAACGTGTAATGTGGTTTGCCTATCTCTTTCATTATAAATATTCTGACTTTTACATCAAGTTTATTTTCATTTTAACAGATTATTTACCACAGTGGGAGTGACTGTTTTTATTGTTCATAATTTAACAAACTTTACAATAAATATCACAAAACTAGCAGGGAAATTTTAACTTCCGGTGGAACTGTCATTTCTGTCATGTCATCATTCAGAATTTCCGCCATCAAAGCCACTTGCTTCCATACAGCCATGCTGTGAACAAGTCAAACTGAGCTCAATGGTACCTCGAGCATGAAACATTGGATATTTTAAAATTCCATGTTTAAATTCACATCATTTTTCTATGTTCCTATGACGGATTAATTATAAAGGGTTTTTACCCAAATATTTTTTACTTTGGTGGTTAGCATGTTAGATTCAAGTGAGTATAACCTACAACTTTTTAAGATCGTAGTCAAAATTTTAAATACTTTGCATTATTTTACCAGGTTATACACATTTTAGGTAAACACTGATGATGATCGGTCAACCGATTGAAAACTAGTTCTGTTTTGTGATGTAGCCCTGTATAGGGATTTTAACAAATACAGGGTGAGTCATGAGGAACTGTACATACGCCTACCTCGTATAGAGGCCCCTATGGGGAATAACAAATGACCATTAAAAAGTGTCTGCTCCCATTGTTTAATAATATACAGGGCGAGTTTCGCATTTTGACAGAAATTTGTATTCGTCATAATTTTTGAAAGGTCAGATCGATGTGTCTCTTATTTTGGTCAATCGTTACACTATTGCCACCTAATCAATTGATTTATTCAAACTAGAAAAAAATCAGGTCCGGCTTTAAAAAAATTAGTTCGTTTGGGCCTTAGAAAAAATTTCACCGTGTATAAGCTTTTTGAAAACTCTAATATGAATTTTACAAATTAGACAAATAGGCAATTAAAATAACATATTTATTTTTTTCCGCACACGATTGCTTAATTTTTTATAAAAAAATCAAATTTGATTATGAATTAAAAGTTTGGTAAAGTGAACCATAGATTTAACAAAATTAACTTTTATTACCAAAATTAATTTTTTTTTAACAAATATTTAATTTATGTTACCACCAATCAACTGATTTATTCAAACAAGAAAAAAATCAGGCCCGGATTACAAAAATAACTTCGTTTTGGTCTTAGAAAAAATTTCACGCTGTATACGCTTTTTGAAAACTCTAATATGATTTTTACAAATTAGACAAATAGGCAATTAAAATGGCATATTTATTTTTTTCCCCACACGATTACTTAATTTTTTATAAAAAAAAAATCAAATTTTACTATGAATAATTAAAAGTTTGGTAAAGTGAACCATAGATTTAAAAAAAATTACTTTTGTTACAAAAATGAATTTTTTTTGAACAAATATTTAATTTGTGTTATCACCCAATCAACTGATTTATTCAAACTAGAAAAAATCAGGCCCGGATTTAAAAAATTAGTTTGTTTGGGTCTTAGAAAAAATTTCACCTTGTATACGTTTTTTGAAAACTCTAATATGAATTTTACAAATAAGACAAATAGGCAATTAAAATGGCATATTTATTTTTTCCCCACACGATTACTTATTTTTTATTAAAAAATCAAATTTGACTATGCATAAAAAGTTTGGCAAAATGCATAAAAAGTTTGGCAAAGTTTTTGCATAGATTTAAAAAAATTAACTTTTTTTACAAAAATTAATTTACAAAAACAACGTTTTTCTTAAAATTAAAAGTTTTACCATTTTTTTTTTCTATAACACGTCTAGATCTAAAACTTCCCATAACACTTCTTTTGGACTCTATAGTTCAACATAGACGTGATCAAATTGATAAATTTTAAATTTTCCCCCCTAATTTTTCCGATTTACAAGTTTGCAACTTTTACAAGAAGAAGACTGAAAGTCTACAACAATTTTCATAGTCTTCACAATGGTAAGAGGTATGTGCTGTAAAAATTTCAGAAAAAAAATATTAAAATGGAACAGAGTTGTAGCGAGTTAAACCGTGAGTTCATTTTTTTTCATTTTGATTTTTTAATCAACCGTGATTTTTTAATAAAAAATTAAGTAATCGTGTGGGGAAAAAAATAAATATGCCATTTTAATTGCCTATTTGTCTAATTTGTAAAAATCATATTAGAGTTTTCAAAAAGCGTATACAGGGTGAAATTTTTTCTAAGACCAAAACGAACTAATTTTTTAAATCCGGACCTGATTTTTCTCTAGTTTGAATAAATCAGTTGATTGGATGGTAACATAAATTACTTATTTGTGCAAAAAAAATAAATTTTTGTAATAAAAGTTATTTTTTTTAAATCTATGGTTCACTTTACCAAACTTTTAATTCATTGTGAAATTTGATTTTTTTATAAAAAATTAAGTAATCGTGTGCGGAAAAAAATAAATATGCCATTTTAATTGCCTATTTGTCTAATTTGTAAAATTCATATTAGAGTTTTCAAAAAGCTTATACAGGGTGAAATTTTTTCTAAGACCCAAACGAACTAATTTTTTTAAAGCCGGACCTGATTTTTTCTAGTTTGAAAAAATTAGTTGATTAGGTGGTAATAGTGTAACGATTGGCCAAAATAAGAGGCACATCGATCTAACCGTTCAAAAATTATGTCGAATACAAATTTCTGTCAAAATGCGAAACTCGCCCTGTATATTATTAAACAATGGGAGCAGACACTTTTTAATGGTCATTTGTTATTCCCCATAGGAGCCTCTATACGAGGTAGGAGTATGTACAGTTCCTCATGACTCACCCTGTATAACAAAAATAAAGGATTTTATGGTTTTTTGTTAATTACAATCTACATATCGGACTTTCGTAAACCTCGGGCCGATGTGACGATATTTTTTGATACATGCATGAATGATACTACACTACGATCGAGTGGATTAAGAATTGCATTTCTTTATTAACGTGAAATGTACAATATAA
The DNA here is from genome assembly GCF_917563875.1 of Diabrotica virgifera virgifera. NCBI lineage: Eukaryota > Metazoa > Arthropoda > Insecta > Coleoptera > Chrysomelidae > Diabrotica > Diabrotica virgifera. The sequence continues at coordinate 226,032,535 of NC_065450.1, read as the reverse complement.
GGAGAGGACATCTTGCTCAATTCGCTAGAGGGAAAGACATGTAAGGATATACAATTAGCTCTCCTAAGGGATGGGGTTTATGAACCGTCGAAATCGTTCAGCTCGCCAAGAAAACGGGGTTCCGAAGGTTTCGAAATAAGGTCGGGATATACTTAACTCACCTATTATACCTTGTTGATTATTCTCAGTTCAACGCACCAAGAATGATCAAATGGCTTTCCTTTTCGTCTTTTATACTGTCAAAGACGGTATAAAAACACGTTTTGCTTAATACACTGGCGTACTCTAGACGATAAAATTATACTGTCGTCACAAACTACGCCAGGAAGAAGCAATTCTAACCTTATTGGTCTTTTCTGATGGCAAACATCACATTGTTTAAAAGTTCGTCCTGTTGGCTTCTTACTTTTCTGCTCTTCATTTGTGAAAAGCAAGAAGATCTGTATAAAAATAGTATAGAGAAGATTGCAGAAAATAAAAGTCACAATAAACGACAAAACAATTCTAACAATAAAACACTGAAAACGTTTCTTTTCTATACTTCCACAAAATTTATTATAACTATGTGACTACAGCTGTTTCGGCAGAGTGCCTTTCTCAAGTGACACAACTATACACAATTCATCATCTCATCCTACACAACACAAATTAGCAGCTTACCATAGCATGATACATAGACTGACAGAAATTCCCATGTCAAAAAATAACTTCGAAATAGAACTGAACATCATTAAGCAAATAGCAGTAAACAATGGCTATAACGAACAAACAATTAATAAAATTTTAAACCAAAAACTCCATAAGAAAGCCCTGAAATTAGTCTATCCACCACCACAGAAAGAACCCAGTACCTTCTGCTCTATCACATATACTGGCAAGATAACAACAAAAATGGCCAGATACATAAAAAAGAAAGGAATAACACCAGGTTTCAGAACTAACAACAACTTAAACAAATATATTAAGAGTTAAGAGCCGAAAGAGAAAGTCTTTATTAGAATCTATGGAAATTAATAAATTAAAAAATACAGATATAATTCTGAATGACCAACTTGAGACAAACAGCTCCCCACTCCTCAACCTCTTCAGTTAAAGACTTTAAAAAGGCAAACCCATAATAAACTAAATCACTTGAGAAAGGCACTCTGCCGAAACAGCTGTAGTCACATAGTTATAATAAATTTTGTGGAAGTATAGAAAACAAACGTTTTTAGTGTTTTATTGTTAGATAAAATGAACTTCCATCAAGTAACGGTCGAATCCATCAATTATGACGAAACAATTGTGAAAACAGGAGCTAAATATTAAATTTTGTCATACAAAATTTTATTCCCTAAAGCCGAAGGCCGTAGGTCATCCAGATCATCCACTAGCCTCATTAAAGATTCTACTCTTTTCATCAGGACCATTTTCTTTTCAACAGATTCAGTAAACACTTTTTATTAAACGTCGCTCTTAAGAGCGAAAAGGCAAAGGACTCGTTACATGGATATAAAAGAACCTTTTAAGTTGATTTAGGAAATCCGAAGGCAGACGTCAGTGTACGTTTGAACTTGAACGGAATAGTAGCAAGGGTATTGATTTTATACACGCAAGGGAAAATCTGAATAGAAATGTTTGAGGACTTTAAGACTTTATTTTTAGGCAGTTTTATATTAGTTAACGAGTTTTTTAAGGAATTTTCTGTTATTAATGAAATATTCAGTTGCTTTTTATATACAGTGCGCCCATAAAGTAACGCATAAATTCGTTATTTCGTAAACCGGCGCCTTTAAGGAAAAATCCCGAAACAGGTCGATTTTTGTTTTTAAATTACGATTTTTTGGCATATATATTATACTAGTGACGTCATCCATCTGGGCGTGATGACGTAATCGATGATTTTTTTAAATGAGAATAGGGGTTATGTGATAGCTCATTTGAAAGGGTATTCAATTCTCTATCCAATAATATAAACATTAACATAATTATTTATACAGGGTGTTCATTTTTTAATTAAAATAAGTGAGACAAAAAGAAGAATACATGTAATTTATTTAATTCAAAATACATTTTACTACTGTCAGAAAACAGAAAAAAAATTATTTGACAAATAAACATTGATTTTCGCTTAAACGAAATGTTCAAACTGCCAAGAGACAGGTGGGTGGCAGCTTTAACATTGAATTTAAGCGAAAAACAATGTTTATTTGTCAAATAAACATTTTTTTCCTGATTTCTGACAACCGTAAAACGTAGTTTGAATTAAGTAAATTACATACATTCTTGTTTTTGTCTCAATTATTTTAATTAAAAAAATGTTTTTTTGAACACCTTGTATAAATAATTATGTTAATGTTTATATTAGTGAATAGAGAATTGAATACCCTTTCAAATGAGCTATCACATGACCCCTATTCTCATTTAAAAAAATCATCGATTACGTCATCACGCCCAGATGGATGACGTCACTGGCATGATATATATGCCAAAAAATCGGAATTTAAAAATAAAAATCGACCTGTTTCGGGATTTTTTCTTAATGTTGCTGGTTTATGAAATAATGAATTTATGCGTTACTTTATGGACGCACTGTATAAGTTTTGGGGTTTTTTAATTACTAATATAGAAGTAAGTAAATAAAGTCTAGAAGTAAATAAAATGAAAACCGAATACTTGTGCATTGGAGGAGAACAAAAAGATCTCATATTAGACGATAACATCACGATAAAGCAATGCTGTGACTACAAGTATCTAGGTATTACCAATATTTCACACGATGGAACATTAGACAAAACCATAAGAGAGAGAAATACGTCTGGGAGAAACGCCATCACAATGTTAAACAGCATTTTATGGGACCAATCCATCAGCAAAGAAAATAAAAAGAGGATATATGAGACTATAGTAAAAAGTATCACTTTATACAGCTGTGAGGTATGTCCACTGAAAGAAAGAACACTGGCAACGCTGAGAGCAACGGAAAGGGATTTTTGGAGAAGAGCCGCAGGAAGATCTAAAAGAGAAAGGATTACCAACGAACGCATTAGAGAAATAATGGGAATCAAACGAACAATCACGAATGACCTAACAACAAAACAACTTATCTGGTTCGGACATATACAAAGAATGGATGAACAACGAATACCAAAGGAAATATTAAAACCAGAAGTAAAGAGAAAACGAGGTAGACCGAGAAAAAGTTGGAGCGACGAAATAAATAAAGAGCTGAGAGAAAGTAGTAGTAAAGTACTAATATATTTGGGTTTTGCGGCATTTGTATCACTTACTATATAGGGTCATTGAAAAATTGACATTTTCAATCTATATTTGTAATCCTATATTTTTTTACCTCTTTTTTTGGTTATAAACGAATATTTGTCTTGGCAGTACTGTATCAATCTATCCCTTTTGTGGTTTGTCTGACCAAGACCATATTTTTCAACTACATATGTGATATCATCATCATCATAGCATCCACACTCCTAGCGGAGTGATTGCTGCCCTATTTGGGCTCTTCCGATTCGTTTGTCGCGGTGAATCAATCCGCATTAACATTCTGGTTTTACAATTGGTTGTGTGACTTGGCATCTTCTACAATTACATATGTGATATACGGTTCCTTTTTCAACTTTCTCGTTCAAATCTTTCAATACGATGTTCATTTTGTGATTCTTAGTCACCAGAGGACTCACACCAACCAGATGGACCGACGACCTGAAGCGTATTATCAGTAACTGGATGCAGGCCGTACAAGACAGAGACAGATGGAAAGAGATGAGGAAGACTGTTCATCGTGGACGCGTACAGGTTGATGGTGATGATGAGTCACCTACAAGTCTAGCTGTTGATAAAATCGCTCTAGTTCTTCTTCTGATTTTTCTGTTGTAGAGGCGTAGGCTTGTATAAAAGTTATACATATTAACTTTCCTGAATGAGTATGACTCTTTCTGGGATCGGAACAATGTTCTTGACGGAGACGCACCAATTTTCGCCAATCAGAATATCAGATTAGGTCAGTGGTTAGGATATGTGCTATCATCGCTTGAGCAGTTATGGATTTTTCCACTAGTCTAGTTATTCCTGTGTCTTCTCATCGCAATTCCCTTATGCCATATCTATGTTAATTTTGTTCATTTCCTGAATTATGTTTTGTAGTCTGATATTCCACGCAGAAATTTTGTATACCTAATCAAGTTAAAACCAGGAGATTCTTCGCCCCCTTAGCCATTCAAGGCTTGCATGGGACTAGGCGTTTGTTTTGGTTCTTCCAACATGACAAGAAAAAAATTATGGTACTAGTTTCCTACTTGCTTTCCGCATCACAGTACCGCAGCCCTCTAACTGTTTCAGTCTCACCTACGGTATTCTAACAAGAAGACTGTTTAGGATAATTTCCTTTTCTCCTAGTCCTAGTACTGATAATCGGTGTTGCCCTTTACCAGTTTGTTTCTACACTATGCCCGAGACTTTTACACATAGTGGAAGCAATAAAGCACTGAACCTCCGAAAAACAAAACGACAAGACGGATTTTAATAGTTCTTTTTGCATTCGATTCGTGAATGCGCCAGGAAACTTTGTGAACCGGAGCCATGATATAATATTGAAAAACTGCATACATGCAAACATCAAATAGACAATAAAAAAATTCAGAATTCGTCAATTATCGGCGGAAATGAGTTCAATTTTGTTACTCGGGGGTTTTTGGGGTCGCTGAAAACGAATATGACGTCAAAAGTGATCTCCGGAGTACCTGGTGCCCAGGGTACCTACTGTTTACCTCGTCTTGAGGAGTTTTCGGCAAATTCATTAAAAAATTAGTCAAAAATCGCTACTCGGGGGGTTTTGGGGTCGCTAACGACGAATATGACATCGTTAGTGATTTCCGGACTACCTGGTGCCCAGGGTGCCTACTGTTTACCTTGTCTTGTGGAGCTTTCGGCAAAAAATTTATTAAACAATTAGTCAGAAATAATTAATCGGGGGTTTTTGGGGTCGCTAACGACAGACATCGGAAGTGATCTCCGGAATACCTGGTGCCCAGGGTACCTACTTCTGGAGTTTTCGGAATATTCATTAAAAAATTAGCCAAAAATCATTACTCGGGGGTTTTTGAGTGGCTGACGACGAATATGAGATCGGAAGTGATCTACGGAATACCTGGTACCCAGGGTGCCTACTGTTTACCTCGTTTTCTGGAGTTTTCGACAAATTCATTAAAAATTAGTCAAAATTCATTACTCGCGGGTTTTTGGGGTCTCTGACGACGAATATGACATCGGAAGTGACGAGGTAAACAGTAGATACCCTGGGCACCAGGTATTCCGTAGATCACTTCCGATGTCATATTCGTCGTCAGCGACACAAAAACCCCCGAGTAATAATTTTTGACTAATGTTTTAATAAATTTTTTGCCGAAAACTCCACAAGACGAGGTAAACAGTAGGTACCCTGGATACTAGGTACTCAGGAGATCACTTCCGATGTCATATTTGTCGTTAGCGACCCCAAAAACCCCTCGAGTAATGATTTTTGACTAATTTTTTAATGAATTTGCTGAAAACTCCACTAGATGAGGTAAACAGTAGGTACCCTGGGCACCAGGTACTCCAGAGATCACTTACGACATCATATTCGTTTTCAGCGACCCCAAAAACTCCCCGAGTAACAAAATTAAACTTCTTTCCGCCGATAATTGACGAGTTCTGAATTTTTTTTATTGTCTGTTTAAGATGCACTTTAAGAATGCATTTTTTGTATGCAGTTTTTCAATATTATCTCATGGCTAGGGGTCACAAAGTTTCCTGGTGTACTCATGAATCGAATGCAAAAAGAATTATTAAGATCCGTCTTGTCGTTTCTTTTTGTTCGCCTAAATATCGAGGCAAGCGTATCGACAATACAAGTAGTCCAGAAAGCCAAAATATTCTAATTCGGATTTTTTGCACAATGTTATTCAAAAAGGACCCCTTTTAACAAATTTGCATGTTGCCAGGACTAAAAGTTGGTCAAAAATTTTTTAAACGTTTTTTTTTTGTTTTTTTCCTAAAATTATTTTTTTTTGCATGCAACAAAATTTTTTTAGGTTTTTTGGATCATTCCAAACAGAAAAGGTCCTTAGTGACTTTTCTCTAAAGTTGATAGTTTTTGACATATAAGCGATTAAAAATTGAAAAATTGCGAAATCGGACATTTTTAACCCTCAAAAATTTTGAAAAACTGAAAATTTGAATGTTGCCAAGGTAGGTCGAAATTCTTTAAACATCGATTGATGAAATCCCGAAGAGTTTTTTGCAATACAATATTCAAAACTCCTTTGTTTTTTAATTGTTAATCAGGCGTGCGCGACACTATTTTCCACCGTTGCATGTGTATACAGTATGGTGCAAATGAAAGGTCGTAAACCGGCGACTTTAAAGAAAAATCCCGAAACAGGTCGATTTTTATTTTTAAATTATGATATTGTGGCATATATGGTATACTAGTGACGTCATCCATCTGGGCGTGATGACAGTTCATTTGAAAGGTTTTTCAATTCTTTATTCAGTAATATAAGCATTTACATAATTACTTATACAGTAAAACCTCGATATAATGGACTAATTGGGGGAACGTGGTGTCCGTTAAAGCCGAAAGTCCGTTATATAAAAATAGGGTTAAAATAAATCAGACTATTTAGAAATGTGTCCTCATTATGCTATAATAAAAAGTTTATTGAAATTCTTTGTAAAATATAGCGTTTGGGATCCACGGGGACTCCGTTGTTATGCAATGTATCTTGGTATGTGCAATGTTAAGTATGTATAATATTAACAGGACGTTTTTAATTTTTTTATATTTGACCGGATTTTTGGTCCGTTATATCCGAAGTCCGTTAAATAGAGGTCCGTTATAACGAGGTTTTACTGTACAGGGTGTCTAAAAATTTTTTATTAAATCAAATTATTTGACAAATTGACAAAAAATTAAATTATTGGACACCCTGTATAAATAATTATGTAAATGTTTATATTACTGAATAGAGAATTGAAGAACCTTTCAAATGAGCTAGCACACGACCCCTACTCTTATTTAAAAAAATCATCGATTACGTCATCACGCCCAGATGGATGACGTCACTAGTATACCATATATGCCACAATATCATAACTTAAAAATAAAAATCGACCTGTTTCGGGATTTTTCCTTAAAGTCACCGGTGTACGAAATAACTAATTTATTTCTTTCATTTGCACCATAACTGTATACACATGCAACGGTGGAAAATAGTGTCGCGCACGCCTGATTAACAATTAAAAAACAAAGGAGTTTTGAATATTGTATTGCAAAAAACTCTTCGGCATTTCATCAATCGATGTTTAAAAAATATCTACTTACCTTGGCAACATTCAAATTTTCAGTTTTTCACAATGGCCGATTTGGCAATTTTTCAATTTTTAATCGCTTATATGTCAAAAACTACATGCAAATTTGTTAAAAGGAGTCCTTTCTGAGTAAGATTGTGCAAAAAATCCGAATTAGAATATTTTTCTTAGCGGATGCGCAGTGGCTTTCTGGACTAAAGAGTATTGTACTGATTTCAGATAATGAGTATCGTATCGACATTAATATTGCCCAGATATGTATTGTATCGGTATCATATTGATTTTCGATACGATATCAATACAATATCGATATTGTTATCGAATATCGTGAAGCTCTAGTATTTGGTTAATCGTATTTGATCATACCACTTAAATCTCGTGTGTTATAGGGGCTCATCGTTCAAAGAAGACGAAGGAACGTGGAAGGGCAACGACGACGGAAAAGTCGTCAACAACCAACCCCAACGAATGATGGACGATCGGAACGGAATGGGCCCTCAAGGCGGATACATCGGCAGGATCACGAACGACGCGCGAGAGGACGAAATGGAAGAAAACGTCGGCCAAGTCAACACCATGATCGGTAATCTGCGTAACATGGCTATCGATATGGGTTCGGAGTTGGAAAATCAAAATAGGCAAATCGATCGTATCAATCTCAAGGTAATTTTGTTGGTTTGCTCTTTTATTCTAGATTTTAAATTGACTGTGGATGGTGGTAAGTTATTCGGTGTCCATTTGCTTCTATTACAGAGTGATTATAGTCCGGGAGGTAGCGTCAAGATTGACCGGAGCATTTTAGCATGGCTGTTTTTTATACAGGGTGTTTGGTAAAGAATAGGCCATAGCTTAACCTTAGATTCTTGAGTTTAAAATAGGTCGATTTAAGCTAACTTACCTTAGTACGAAAGTTGATAATAAAAGCTAACCTAACAGGCATGGGATAATAATAAGAAATTTGGTAAGCGGGGGTTTTTTGGGATCAGAAATCTAAATGCGCTACCAGAAATGAAGTATTACCTCGAGGGAGCCACATACGTCTTTCAGCGCTCATTTAATACGTTCAATTTTTTTATCCCCCACTCTACATACTTTTTGAATCAAAATTTTTATTCTCTTAATATTTTTACTTAAAAAAGGTATACTACATTCATCTCGCTAAACTCAACTGTTTTCGAGATGAACGCTTTTTAAATCTGCGATACAACATAATTTTTTGCATAACATCATTGTAGTTAGACAGTTAGACCCGAAGAATAAACTTGAAACCATATAATTGTGCCAGTTCTCATATTTATGTCATTATATCGCAAATTCCATTTGAAGAAATTTACGATACATTTTTGTAAATTTTTATGGTTTTAAGTTATTTTTCAGGTGTCACTACAATGATATTATGCAAGAAATTATGTTGCCTCGCAGATTTAAAATGCGTTTATCTCGAAAATGGTTGAGTTTATCGAGATGAATGTAGTATACCTTTTTTAAGTTAAAATGTTAAGAGAATAAAAGTTTTGATTCAAAACGTATGTAGAGTTGGTAATAAAAAAATTGAACCTATTAAATTAGCGCTGAAAGGCGTATGTGGCGCCCTCTGGGTAATACATCATTATTGGTAGCGAATTTAGATTTCTCGTCCCAAAAAACCCCCGCTTACCAAATTTCTTATTATTATCCCATGCCTGTTAGGAAATATTCAAGAATAAATATAAAATAAAAGTTTGATTTTCGGTTTGATTTCGGTTATTATCAACTTTCGTACTAAGGTAAGTTAGCTTAAATCGACCCATTTTAACCTCAGGAATCTAGGGTTAAGCTATTGCCCATTATTTACCAAACACCCAGTATAGTCAGTCGTTTCAAAGCTTATTAACAAATGATGTGTCAGCTGGCCCAAAACCGGTGCTTTTATAACCGGTGTAGTTATAGCCAGGGAGGTACTGTCAAATTTGACCGGAGTATTTTAGCATGGCTGCTTTCTTTTTATTTAGTTAGGTATTCTAAAGCTTATTAACAAATGATGTGTCAGCTGGCCCAAAACCGGGGATTTTAGACAAGAAAAGGTAAAATATGAAACTTGATGGAAAAACGCTACAACTTATGTCAAATATTTATCTACGTGACATACAATTCTTAATAGCCTTGCTGACTTCTCTCCTAGCTTTCACTCTGGCAATCCGGGTTCAAATCCTGGCGTTGAAATTTTTTTTTGTTTTAAAACAAATTTGTGAAATTATTTTTATAATAAGGGCGTTATTCAGCGGAATACTGGATTTATTGTGTTTTGATTGATTTGCACACTTTCGATAGCTATTTTCTATTGGATATATTGCGTTTGGAAGGAATTGGCTGTAACCACTGGATATATTTCATGACACATGACAAAGAGTCATGTGTCATATTTAGTATTAATTTAACTCGCTCCTCATACAGACAAACATCCATTTTTATATACCTATTATAGAGAACAGGGAAATATTTAGATTCCTATTAAAAAATGGGGGTTGGTGATAGAAAAGTGAAAAATTAGGGTTGTATGTATCTTTTGGTTCTACATCATATTACATTAAGAAAAAACAGTTTGTCCAAAAAATAAAAAAAATGTCGGGAGGGGGTGGGGAGGGCAACCCCGTTTTTCACTTAGATTGGTCGTACTAGGTAACTCAGGAAGCTTCAGGGGTTCATTTACAACAACTTTACTTATTAAGGTCAATCATAATATTTATGATCAAATGCATAGTTCTATTTCATAAGTTCTATGCATAATTCTATAAAAGACATACAGATTTTTTTATATTGTCTCGTATAAATAATACAAACGTGGTATTATAAAAATAATTATTTTTCAAAATAAAATGTCAATTTTAAAAACAAAAAAAAATTTCAACGCCAGGATTTGAACCCGGATTGCCTGAGTGAAAGCTAGGAGAGAAGTCAGCAATGCTATTAAGAGTTGTAAGTCACGTAGATAAATATTTGACATAAGTTGTAGCGTTTTTCCATCAAGTTTCATATTTTACCTTTTCTTGTCTAAAATCCCCGGTTTTGGGCCAGCTGACACATCATTTGTTAATAAGCTTTTTAATACCTAATTAAATAAAAAGAAAGCAGCCATGCTAAAATGCTCCGGTCTTTGACACTACCTCCCTGGCTATTAGAATACCTAGCTCCTGGCTTTCACCCAGGCGAGTCGAGTTCGATTCCCGGCGACGGAAATCCTTTTTGTTTTTAAAATTGACATTTTGATTTGAAAAATAATTATTTCTATAATAATTTTTTATATTGTATCGTATAAATAATAAAAACGTGGTACCTATTATAAAAACAATTATTTTTTAAATCGAAATGTCAATTTTAAAAACAAAATGGATTTCCGACTCCGGGAATCGAACCCGACTCGCCTGGGTGAAAGCCAGGAGGCAGGTATTCTAACTACATGCCATTATGGATGTAAGGCACAGAGAGAAATATTTGACATATAAGTTGTAGGGTTTTTCCATCTACTTTCATATTTCATCTTTTCTTGCCTAAAAGCCCCTAAGTAGCGCCAGCTGACAGACATTTTTGTTATCAAACAAGTACTATCTACCAAAATAAATTCATAGAGTCCGTGCTAAAATCACCGTAAAAATTTGACGCTACCTCCCAGACTATTACTTTTATTTGGAGTGTTTGAATTCCCTTCAAATTAAAGTGTTAAATGAAGAAATCGATTCAAAAATTCGTTGTTTAGAGAAAAATACACTCACCGGCAAAATTAACCGCCCACCTTGTATTTCGTTCAATTTGCAGAAATGATCAATCTTGGACCACATTTTATGAAAGATACGGTGAAAACCACCTTTGATGAAAACAAAACAGTAACATTTTTGAAAAAAAGTTGTATAAGTCGCTAGAATATTCTATAACTGATTATGAGGTGAAAAAGCAAAGGACAAAGGTTAATTGGTAGAAAATAAGTCTCTTGGTTAAAAAATATCACAAGTTGGACCGGGATAAGGAGAATATAACTGTTTAGAATAGCGTAAGAGGCTACATTGGCGCGTCATCAAGACGGAAAACGCGTTCCAAGATTGCAGCCTTAATTTTGAATATTTTGTTGAGTTACCTATTTGGCACACATATACGTAATATAGTAAAGAATGGCGGTACAGAGCCCAATTTGAGAAATATGTTAGTATGTTGAAATTGCTCCATAAATAAATAAAATATTGCAAAAACGAGTCTGTACCGCCATTAAGAAGAATAAAAAATACACTTTCTTCATATAACCTTTTTATCCCATGCCTAGATTTTGTGTCACATTCGAACTACCGTAAAATGGGGTGACGTTGACCAATTTTGTACTTTAATCCTATAAAAATCATATTTTAAATTTTGCTACATTTTTCTATATGCAAATATGTTATGGGTTTAGCCGTCTACTTTCAGTAGCTTAGATTATAATTACAAGAAAATAATCATGACTTAGAAAAAAAAAATTAAAAATGCCTTTGGTGTTCACCCCATTTGGGGGGAAGTTGACCGTATATGGTTTTTGCCTGTTAAACTTATTTTTCTTTTAGGTTGGGTTAATTTGACCGTTTGTTAAACCATTTTTTCTTAATTGGTTATATCGGTGGATTTAACAACCCTTGGAATATTAATTCTTTTTTTTTTAATTTAAAAATGAATTCTTAGATATTTATAAATTTGAATCGTTAAAAATAAATTTAAAAATTATATAGGGTGGCTGAAGTATAACACAATAGATCTTTTTCTATGTTTTTGGTCAAATTCACCCCAGCGGTCAAAGTAACCCCATTTTACGGTACCAAAATCGATTATCTATAACAAGAAATCGAACTTAACTGACTGATTTGGCAACATAGAGAAATAGTTACAATCATGACAGTGTATATTATCACAATATTGTGCCTTCTTCATTGATAGTGCCACGTACTACCGACGCACTGTTGCCAAATGTTCGCAGAACTTTTACTATCTCTCGAATTAATATTGATGACCCGCCTAGTAGCCTCTTAACATCGAAAAGTTTTATCATATTAATCGCCAACGTCAAGGGGATTTGATAAGGCACGCAACGAAAATATTGACTCCAGGTTTGAAGGTTATGGTCTTCTGGAAGTGTAGTCTAATATTGTCCTTTAACACTATCTAGAGGAATTGAATTGCAGACGAATCTTCAGTTTAACAGTCTTCACTTCTCGAAAAAAAAAATGAGTGTATAAACGAGTCAATTTTTTTTAATATTACTATATAGATAATTGAATGAGAACTATTTCTTCATTTAACGCATTTTCAAGGAAACGTTCCACATACCACAGAGCACCGTTTGAAATAGCTTCTTTCGAAATAAATAATTTAACTGAACACTAATTTATCTAACATTAAAATACAATATATTTTTAACAATGATGAGACATCTGTTGCAATTCCTATCTTGTGTGAGTAAACATGCAATACAAAATCAAAAACACCAAGTTCATAGCAATATTAACAAAGCAAACGTACAAATGCCATAGACATTTGTTAAACATATATTTTGTTTTATGTTCTAACCGATTCAATCTATCAATATGACAAGAAATTGAAAGAAAATGTTAGTTATTGCCATCTGTTGTATTTCTACATAATTTATTTTTATGTTATAATGAAAACTTCAAATTGTTTATTTGAAATAATATACACTATATACAGGGTGAGTTTTTAGTGTAACATTGGTCGATAATTCCATCCTCTTCTTCTTATTCTTCTTTTTGTATAGACATGACTCTGTCTGTTTTTTCAATGTGCCTCTAGTAAGTTTTCGTTCCATCGTTTTCGTGGTCTTCCCACTGATCGTCTTCCTATTGGGGAACCGTCTCTCGCCGTCCTTACTACTCTATTTGTTGTCATTCGGCTTATGTGGTCATTTTATTCTATTCTTCTGTTTCTTACCCAGTTATTAATGTTATACACCTTGCATCTCCGTCGTATATCTGTACTTCTAGCTCTGTCTCATAGAGTCTTACCATCGATTTTTCGAAGGATTTTTATCTCCGGCTGTTTCGAGCAATCTTTTTGTCCTCCCTGTGTCGGGTCGTGTTTCTGCCGCGTATGTCATTATTGGTCTGATGACTGTTTTGTAAATTCTGCCTTTCATTTCTTTTTCGATATTTTTATTTCTCCATATTGTGTCATTCAGATAACCTGCGGCTCTATTTGCTCTATTCACTTGATCTTCCACTTCTGTTTCGAGCCTTCCGTAGCTAGATAGTGTGATGCCTAGGTATTTAAACTCCATCACTTGTTCTATTATCTGACCTTCCAGCTCCAATTTACATCTTATTGGATCTGCTCTTATAACCATGCATTTTGTCTTTTTTGAGGAAATTAACATGTTAAAGTTTTTGGCGGTTATGTTAAATTGGTGTTAGTTCTTACTTTTTTTATTATTTCGTCTATGATCAGATTGAACAATAAAGGACTCGAGGAATCCTCCTGTCTTATCCCATTGCCGGCTTCAATTGGGTCAGTTAGTTCATCTGCATGGAGAAAAGAATATAACCCAGACCTATGTTTTGTCTCAAAAGATACCAATGACAGACCACTAACAACTGCGAGAAGTGTCCTTGCAGACTTCCCACATACTCAACATCGTCCGGTGCTTATCACCATCGGAATATCAATTCCAATAATTAGATCATATCCTCGACCCAAGTGGAATCTTAGAAAAGCAAACTGGAAGAAATTCTCTGAACAACTAGACCGGACCTTGAGCTGGGTCCCTCCAACCAGCAAACATTATGAGAGGTTTGTGGGCGCAGTAATAAGCACTGCCAAGAAAACCATCCCTAGGGGGTATCGCAAAGAATATGTGCCTGGATGGACTGAAACATGTGAAGACTTATACACGAAGTTTCTCGAAAGTGGGACCGAGAAATAGCCGATGAGCTTTTACACAACATCGATACAGCTAGACGCCAAAAATGGATAAAGACTGTCGAAAACCTTGACTTCAAAAAATCAAGCCGGCAGGCATGGTCCTTGTTGCGGAAAATTGGAGGAGCTAACCAGCTGGAATCCAGAGAGTCTAAAATGTCTCCTAACAAGGTTGCCTCCCATATAGTATCTCTATCCAGAGCTCCACGAGATCGAACACATACTACCAACGTGAAAAGAGACTTAAGGGCATTAAAACAAATGAACAGAACGAACTCCGAATATTCAGCAAGAATACTTATTTCTGAAATCACACATGCGCTGAAAGAAATGAAATCAGGTAAAGCACCTGGGTTTGATGGTATCCATCCAGAGTTCTTGATACACAGTGGTGCATACACGAAACAGTGGCTTGCAATGTTCTTTAATGATATACTTCAGTCAGGTAACATTCCTTTCTCACTTAAGCGAACAAAGATAATTGCAATTCCGAAACCGGGCAAATCAAACGATAAGCCAGAAAACTACCGCCCCATAGCTCTACTCAGCATGGTATATAAACTATTAGAAAAGCTTCTCCTCAACAGAATTAGTCACAGGATACTAGAAAATGTCCCCATTGAACAAGCTGGCTTCCGCCCTCATCGAAGCTGTACGGACCAAGTGCTGTCATTAACAACTTTTATAGAAGCTAGTTTTCAAAAGAAACAAAAGACAGCAACAGTATTTATAGATCTAACAGCAGCATATGATACTGTTTGGAGACAGGGATTAATATATAAACTGGCCCGCATTATCCCCTGCAGAAAGATAATTAACCTCATTGACAACATGCTGACCAACAGAGCCTTCCAGGTTATAATGGGAAAGGAGACGAGTAGACAGATGAAACTTAACAATGGTCTTCCACAGGGTTCTGTCCTTGCCCCTTTACTTTTCAGCCTCTATATTGCTGACATGCCTGAAACCGAATCTCGGAAGTTTGGATATGCTGACGACTGGACCCTTGCAACAAGCCACCAATCTTTAGAAACTACAGAAATCACTCTCACGAATGACTTATCCATCCTCAGCGAATACCTTAAAGAAATGGAGACTACAGCCAAGTACTACAAAAACTGAAGTATCAGCTTTTCATCTAAACAACAAGTTGGCAAACAGAGAATTGCGAGTGTATTTTAATAACAAGCTGTTAAAACACAATAAATACCCGAAATACCTTGGGGTTACTCTAGACAGAACGCTCACATTCAGAGAACACCTGACGAAAACAGCAGCAAAATTGAAAACACGCAACAATATAATACAGAAACTCTGCGGCACTACATGGGGGTCCACAGCATCAACATTAAGATCCTCTGCTCTTGGCCTGATATATCCGGTGGCAGAATACTGTGCTCCAGTGTGGCTAAATAACAGGCATACCCACCTGGTCGACACCCAACTAAACCGTACTATGCGTATGATAACAGGCACAATTAAGCCCACCCCTACAATGTGGCTACCTACCCTTAGTAATATAGCACCACCCAACCTACGCCGCGAACATGCATTGGTTAAAGAATATAACAAAATAATGGACAGTCGCCAGCTTCTAGTCCACAACGACATCCCCGATATTCTTGGAAACCGTCTCCGATCCAGGTTACCCCCTCTACAATCTGCTCAAGCGCTGCAGCAATCCAACTTTGACTTAAATACCCGATGGAGAGAAGATTGGGAAAGTAGGACAGATCCGCATTACCATAGTCTACCGGACATCATAGGGAAACCTGGCGAATTTGAACGTCCCCGTAAGATTTGGGCAGCCCTTAATCGAATTCGAACAAACTGTGGAAGATGCGCCGACTCCCTCCACAGATGGGGTAAACTCCCCTCGCCTTCTTGTGACTGCGGCGCTGCAAGACAGACGATCAGTCACATTGTTCAGGACTGCCCACGCAGAGCATACACAGGCGACCCTATAGACTTTGTAATGGCAACCGAAGGGTCAATCGAATATATAAAAAAATTGGACATCTGTTTGTGATGCATTGTATAATGCATAAATCTAACTATAATCTGTGATATACTTAAGCCATACGCTAAATAAAAAATAAGTTCATCTTCCACGTTTACTTTTATTGTGTTGTTTTGGTAGATGTTTTCGATCGTTTTAATTATTCCTAGAGGTACCTCTCTCGAGTATAACAAATGGATAACGTCCTTTAATGTGACTCTGTCAAATGCTTTCTTAAGGTCCACGAAAATATGCCGGTTTGTTGTATTCCAACGATTTCTCTTGAAGTTGCCTCATTATAAATATAGCGTCAGTGCATAACCTTCCCGAACTAAAACCTTGTTGTTCTTCTGCTTATGTTATAATTTGATTCAATTTGTTTGTTATCACTGTTGTTGTTAATTTTAATGTTGTGTTTAATAAGTTAATTCCTCTGTAATTCTCCGGATCCGATTTGTCTCCTTTTTTGAAGAGAGGTATTAGGATGCCTGATTTCCATTCTTGTGGTATTCTGTTTTGTTCTATTATTTTTTGTATTAGTTTTAATAGTTGTTTAGTTAGATCTTGTCCTCCGTACTTTAGGAGTTCGATATTCTGTCATCTCTTGGAGATTTTCTATTTTTTTAATTTCTTAATGCTTCCTTTACCTCTCCCTCCTCAATGTTTATTTCTTCATTTGTCGTAACTTCAGGTGTTGGTGGTTCATTATCGTCGCCTTTAGCAAATAGAGATCGGAAGTAGTCTGCCCCTTGTTTCCTTCTGAATGTATTTCGCTTTTATTAATTCGTTCATCTCATTTCTTTGCCCTCTGATCATTCTCCTTACTTATTTTGTGTTCCGTAGAAGTCGTGTTCCATCTGTTTTGAGAAACTCTGCCGGTGCTCCCTTTTTATTTTTCTCACTAAAGAATTTGTTTCGTTTCTGATTCGTTTGTAGTGGTTGTATGCCTGTTGTGTTTGTTTAGTTCTGGATTATTAAAAGGCTTTCTTCTTTTCTTCACATTTTATGTTCACTTCCTCTGTAATATCCAAAAAGGTTTAGAAAAATAGCTTTATTTGAAATTTTAAGCCATTTTAAATTTTATATGGTAAAATTATTTCTCACTTTTCTCAAAAGAAGGCGTTACTATGGCCATTATTGACTTAAAACTGGATATCTCGAGGATTCTGCGTTCTTACACTACTAATAAATTAATTTCTTTTTTGTTAATGTCCATGTTTTGCTTTTGTGAGTGACTATTTTAGTGTCTTATAGAACAAAATAGATCTGGATATATTCATGGACATAAAAAACAAGATTAATTAATAATAAAATAAAAAAAATAATAAATAATAAAAACAAACTACAAAAGATGGTAATATAACAAAAATTTATTAGAAAAGCACAATACGTGAAAGTTAAAATATTTGTAGTATATTTTGTTCTTATCGTAATATTACAAGTAACATTGAAGAAAACTGGTATTTTTTTATAACACAATCTTTTTGTTTCTTGTCGAATATATTGAAGTTCAAAACAATATTTTTTCTTAAAAAAATTCAGTTAATGATATCAGAAGTCAACTGACATTTTTATATTCTCTGAAATCATTAATCAAACGTGAAATAGTTGCACACTAACAAGAATTATCTATTAAGGGGCCCACAAATTGCATTATTGCTCGACGAGCCAGTTTGTTCGAACAAAAACGACGAACACGAGTTGAACACACACTTCAGTTTTGTTTAGTTTCACCATCGTCGTCATCAACTAAGGTGATGATGACGAAATGAAAATTGCATTATTGAACAATGAAAATGCATTTTCCGAAATGCATTTCTTTTTTGTATTCAGTTTATTTTTGAATTTCTAATGTACTTAAATTCAGTAAATTTTTGAAATATGAAGGAGGATCTGATTATTTACAGCTGACATTTCATCACTATCATCACTTGACTGACACAACATCGCAAAAGCACAGTCTTTTTGCCATTCAAATCTCATTAAACTACTTCACTTGATAGTGGTTCTAGCTCGACTGACAGCGCAGTTGATCTCCTTGCTATGTGCTGTCCACATAGACCGCGACTTAACTAGTAGCATCCACCGCGACCTACACCTCCACCTCGACCTACTTGTTCTGTTCTTACCCTTACGTTGACTATATTGGAGACAAATTTATTTTTATGCAGGACAAGGCAAGACCGCATACCCCAAGAATCGTGCAAAAATTACATTACCAAAGTCGGTTTTTGGTTCATCGAATGGCCAGCGTGCAATCCAGACCTCAATATTATTGAAAATTTATGGGATGAGCTAAAACAAAGAATTCGAGCTAGACTTCATACCCCAAATTCGATCCCAGAGCTTATTGTCGTAATAGAAGAAGAGTGGCTTAACATCCCACAAGAAACAATAGCGAACTTGATTAGATCTATGCTGAATCGTATGAGAAAAGTTATTAATGCAAGAAGACGTCATACCCATTATTAAAACATCGATAGTTAAATGTGTAATTGTCACCCTTTTTGTTAGCAATAAAAAAGTTAATTTGCTTGATGCACTAATTTTATAATGTTAAACATAACAAGTTGAAATACATTTTCGTAAATTTATATGCATATTAAAATATATTAAATTATATTTCAAACAGTATATCCATTTTTTTCATCCGACTAATAATTTTCATCCAACGAAAGGCAAGATCAGCCCCTGCCCAAAATCACAAACCAGGGATCAGAATTAATGCCAGAAGTAACACCACATGAAGTTAAAAAGGCACTTTCTGAAATGAAAAATAATAAATCCCCTGGGGATGACGGAATAGTAATCGAGGCAATCAAACAAGGTGGAAATAAAATTATCCAGGCTTTGGCCAAACTTTTCACCAAATGCATTAACCAAGGAAACACTCCTTCTCAATGGAACAATGCAGTCATTGTTTTATTACACAAGAAGGGTGACATAACAGATCTAAAAAACTACCGTCCTATCAGTTTGGTATCACACATATATAAACTTTTCACAAAAATTATCAAAAAAAGACTGGAGGCTAAGTTAGACTTCTATCAGCCTAGAGAACAAGCTGGATTTAGATCTGGATATAGCACTAACGACCACTTACTGGTAATAAAAAACCTAATAGAGAAGTCTGCGGAATACAACAAACCATTGGCACTGATATTTGTGGACTACGCGAAAGCATTCGATACCATAAGCCAGCAGAAAATGTTAAAAGCATTGACAGAATGCCGATTAGACCATCGCTACATTAACCTGATCAAATATATCTACCAAAAGGCAACGACTAGCATAAGACTGTCTGAACAACAAACAAATACACTCTGTATACAGCGAGGAGTACGGCAGGGAGACACCATCTCACCAAAGCTATTCACAACCCTTTTAGAAGACACATTTAAGAAGGCAGATCTAAACGAATATGGTATCAATATAAATGGAGAGAAGCTCAGTCATTTGAGATTCGCAGATGACATTGTCCTTATAGCCGATCGTATGGATGATGCAATAATAATGTTGAACAAATTATATTACGCTTTCTTAGAGGTCGGACTAAAGATTGACATCAACAAGACGCAAATAATGACTAATCTGGTGCTAAATCGTAATATTGTTGTTGATGGAATGGATATTGAGCAGACTGCATCTTATAAGTACTCCCACGACGCATAGGATTAGCCTGGGCAGCGTTTGGTAAACTGAACTATGTATTTAAATCGGACTTGCCCATATGCCTCAAAAGGAAAATCTTTGACCAGTGTGTGTTGCCTGTACTCACTTATACAGCCGAAACATTAACACTAACAAAAAAGGTAGTGAACAAGATTCGCGTAACTCAGAGGGCTATGGAGCGCCAGATGTTGGGTGTCTCCCTGAGAGACCGAATCCAAACGAAGAAATACGCCGTAGAACAAAAACAACGAAAATCGCGTCACTTAAACGCTGTCGAAAAAATCGCGTCACTTAAGTGGAATTGGACAGGACACGTCGCCAGATTGCCAGACAACCGATGGACAAAACGTATTGTCGAGTGGAGGCCGCGAGAAGAAGCACTACGGAGCAGAGGACGCCCACTAACCAGATGGGCCGATGATTTGAAGCATGTTATCGGTAACTGGATGCAAGCCGCACAAAATAGAGATAAATGGAAAGAGCTGAGGGAGACCTATGTCCAGCAGTGGACGCGTACGGGTTGATGATGATGATGAATAATTTCTGAAAAAAAAAATACAGTTGAAGTCAAAAGTTTAAGGTGGGCCGATTTCTATGCACTTTAGTTTATATTGTACAAAATTAGTAAGTATAATAAAAGTTGCGTTTTAGAATAAAAAAAAAATGTTATGAGTTAAGTGCAACTATTTCCAAAAAATGCTTGTTTCTTAATAAACATCTGTTTGCTTGTTTTTTTATTAATCTAAATGTTTGTTTTACATTGCTACTCCGTTCACTCCACGACACTCTTTTCAACAACTCGTACACTGCGAACAAATCTATGGTGGTTGTGAAACATACAGGGTGAATCCAACGCGACGAGGATAGAGGTGGCCAACCAGCGGGCACATGACCTTCTCAAGTAGACACAACACACAAAAACACTGAAAAGTTTTTACTTTCTATCATTTTTTGCGATTCCAACTCGTTCCTACTGGGTACTTGAAACAATTAAATATCTATTGCTTTTTTAGCTACTTAATTAGTCAGTGTTCAATAATATATAAATGCTGTTTCGTAACTAACAAAACTAGAATAATCGTCGTGGTGACATAATCATGAAAAGTTTATAAAACATCTATAATTTGGTCCTTTCACGTCATTATTTTCAATTTTACGACGTTTTAGAATGGTTCCTAAGACGGTTAACGTTTTAATAACAAACGTATACTCTGTTTCATTAAACAATCGTTTCTGTAGCTTTAATTGTTATAAATTAGCGATGATGTTACAGGTACCAAAAGGCAGTGTTGCCAATTATTTATCAGTCTGTGTATTAGAAGTAATGAATCATAAGAATCCGGCTCGAAGGACCAAATGCTTATGTAGGAAATATTCTTGAAGAAAATGGTCTTGCTTAGATCTGCCCATTTCGTGGGAACGAACCTATATTTACGTGTAGGCCGATCGAGTGAAAGTTACAAAATTGCGTTCGCATACGTTTTTAAGAGGCGCAATAAATCAGATAAAGTATCAAGAGGTTGTGTGTCAAAATAGCAGTATTACCAATTACTAATTAGTCTTTGTGCTAGTATTTGAGTTGGCATACACTGTTGTGTGGAAAACTGAACAATACGCTATTCATTTGAAGAACTGCTTCAAATAATAGCAAATAATAGAAGTATAGATCGGAGAAACACCGTAAAAAATCGGGCAAAAAGTTGCTTTATATAAAAATTCAATGAACGAGGAAGTTTATCATTAAGTGGACTTTGGAAGAGAACTGGAAGGAAACTGTTCAGTCAGTCACGAAGTTATATGTGATAATAAATGTTTAATCTTTAAATTTGAAAACAAAACCGCCAATTTAATGATAGAGATCATAAAGGATCTTAAATACTACGAAAAAAATTGTCAGTTCTATCGAGTAAGTTTCAGTTTGATTTCATTTGCCTTATTTATGGCCCTATTTGGAAATGTAAGCGTTAATGCCCATTGCCCATTGCCCATGCCATTTTCATGGTAAATACTATTTAAATTAGTAGCATTGTAGTTTATGTTGGTATATTGTATGAAAAAATCAAATTTATTACTATTTTATAACTAAAAAGCTATAGAAACGACGAATATTATTATCAGAGGTAAATGCAACGATTCAAAGAAGGCAAAAAGTTAGGTTAAGATACCTGTCACTGATATTATAACCAGAATCTCTTGGTCGTTTGTTAATTATACTTAAATCATTGTTCCACGTTGTTAAAGGCACATAAAGAGTAAGTATCTTCGACCAAAGTTATCAGAACTCTTCTATCTTTCATAATATATCTTAGCAATAACAGCTTCAACGTGAAAGGATCAACTAATATTCCACATATTGTGTACATAAAAAACACTGATTATTTTACAATAATATTGAGCTCTCACTGCAACAGTTGTTGTTCTTTGGTTTGAATTGTTTTGTAGAATTTTCGAACACGTTCACTGCCAGTGTGTATCGAAAACGCACTTGAAAACTCGGGTAACAATTATCTGATGCTAGGTGATTGGTTATCACATAATCAGCAGTGAACATGAGAGTTGTTGATAAAAAAACCAAATAAAAATAAATGCCTCAAATCTTTTTTTTTTCAAGAGAACAAATTTAAAACTAAACTTCAGAAACTCTACCTTCTTGTTCGGTGACGAAATTTACGCATATAATCTGCCTTTTTTCCAGTATTGTCGCCAATATTAAGGCAGTCGTCTTATCATACAAGTTTTTTTGGTCTTTTTGGCGTTACCTTCGACTTAGTGATGATAATAAGCTATTCAAATTTAAAAACAGATTTTAGTCACTGGGTGCTAGATCGGGACATTTCAACGGTTTTGATGATTTCTTTATAATCCTAAATTTTGAATTTTTCCAGTTGCACTGAGACATTAGATACTATACATCTTTTTGTTTGTACTTTTACATTAAACAATACTTACTACAGATTGATTATGTCACCATGACAGTACTTGAACAAACGCTATTCAATTTTTATATTTAGAAAGAGTATAAAGTTGAGGGACCAGGTTGAAAGGTACAGTGTTGAATAGTATAACAGCCGCATGATTGAATTTTATCTGTAAATATTACTTTAATTAATTATGGCGCTAGATTTTTGTTCTGTTTGTTTTCTATTAATAAATATTTAAATTTTATACCGATGTTTAATTTGGTAGGTCTAATTCTAGCTGTAGAATTAAAAAGTTTAAGTGGGTAAATACGAGAACCGAGTGCGTTAACGTAGAACTTGAACCATATCTATCCAAAGCACTGTATTTTAGTGTGTATATCCCTAACAATTAGATTACTAGTTTTTTTCATAAAACGCAACTTATACCGAACAAAAATTATTACATGATGTCATTTCAGCCTAAAGCGAGTAAGACAGTAATGCCAACTGTCATGTGTCAAATGTCATAAAAGTCATGTATAAAAGTTCAGCCGAACAATTTCCAAATATGAACAGTTGTTGGCGACCATGAAAAAGATCTGTCAGAGTTGAATTTATGTCGAAAACACGACATTTTAGAATTTTTGTAGGTGTTTTTATTCTGTAGAAGTTGCCCGTTCATCACATATATACATTATCATAATTTAATCTATACCGTAACGAATACATCATAACGCTTCAGGTATTTTATTAAAAATCTCTTGAATGATGACAATATATGTAACAGATTGAGTGGTAAATGTCTTTTTTTTGTAATTTTTTTGGTAGGTAATCGTTTTTTATTCACGAAACTAAGTATGAAAAAGCTAAGACTAAGTGGAATAACATTTTTAAAATATGATTTACAAATATATTTTGTGTATGGCTTTTCATCAGTGTAATTAAATCGTTTTAATAAATATAGTTGGTTTAGACGTTGTCAAACATAAAGACGTTTGACAATGTCTACACGAACCATTCTTTTTGAGGTTACCTCTGTGCCTGATTTGTCAAATTGTCATCTGTGCCTTGCCACTCTTGGCAGTAAATGTATATCCGTACCCAGTACTGTCAATTTACTTCGTTGTTTGTTCTGTTCTTTTTGTAATAAGTTGGTTCATTAATAGGACATTTCAACGATTCTCATTTGTTTCGAGCTCCTGTCATATGTCGTATAATTCGTGTATAATATTAATATACGACATATGACAAGCTCGAAACAAATGAGAATCGTTGAAAAACCCTATGACAGTTTTGTTGGGTTATACATTTGTTTGCTAGATTTTTAGTCGACACTTCGCCCCTTAAATACCTATCACTAGCCTGTAGCATGTCTCCAGGCCATCTTTCGGCACATACATGAATTAGAGGCCTACCAATGACGTGGCACGTGCCTTTTACGCCATTTTTCGTCTCGTACGTGAAGTCATGTGATGTTCCTAAGCACAAATCGTGCAAAATATTCTTTTGGCGTCTAATACATGTTATATTTAGGACTACTTCGTGAAAATATCTTACAAATGAGTAATATATCATTCAAATTATTAGAACTTAAGAGAATCACTAACTGTAACACTGATGGAACGCCCTTCACACAAACCAACACACTGTCGGCTGATCTATGCCAGAATCATTTGATATATATGTATACATACCTGCATGGTAGTTGCTCTTTGTTGCTTATGTGACTCATCCCAAATTACTAAAAGTGATAAGCCACGTGTTGCATGGTCATAATTAAACTAAGTTTTTACTAATGAAGGGGAGTTGTAGTAGAATAGTTTTGATATTCTCGGTTGTTGTGTGTTTTTGATACAGATCGACTAAAGTTAGGGGACAGCTTAAATAGTTTTTAAGTTTAATCGAAGTAGGTATACCTAGAGCAAAGAAAGTTTTTTTCCAAATATAGCGGCATTATTCGATAAAATAACTACTTCACTAATAATTACTAAAATAAAGTCTTAGTTTCTAAATCGTATCAACTTATCTTCTGGGAGCATAAAAAGAGTAGTCCACCAATTTGCAAAACTGCTTATAAAAGCCAATATATGTCAACATAGTTGTTTGTTTCCTTTGTCATTCAAATTGTATTTTTGATGAAGTTTCATTGTATTCACAACCACATCACATGTTTACCCATAATGTGAATTCTTCAATTGTAACTATAGATACACCGAGACCGGCTAAACACAAAAATAAGTCATAGCACATTTATGTTCGCCAATTCTAATGTTGAAATTTCTGAACGTTGTTCCTATATAAAATTAGATTGCACTGATTAAATATTTTTCATAAATATGCAATTTGTGGGTATTTTATATTATAATATACTGAATAATAAAGTTGGATACTAAAATGATTTTGCGATAAAAACCAAGAAAATTATTGTCACTATCATAATAATTTTAAAACAGTAAAACCGATTTGATATAAATTTTATATTGCTGTATTATTGGTTGCCTAATGATAGTACTGTTGGCAATATTATTGTTTTGTAAGTTGCCTATAAACGTTGAAAATTCCCATTCTTAGCTAATTTTTGCAGTATTAAATCAAACAGCAATTGAGCTGAATGAATTAGATGTCATTCTTCCTATGTATTATTTGCCAGAGAACAACGAGAACATAATAGTTCGCTAGAACAAAAAAAAAAATACATCGCTAGAAAAATTTTGCGAAATGCATAACAGCATATTCATTGGCCGAATGCTTGTAAATTAGCGTCAGAGGGAGTATAACATAACAGAGTAGTCATTATTTTGGCTATGAATATATTATATATAAGGTTTGTTCCAACACAACGAAAAACCTCCATGTAATGCTCACCGCCCTGCGCAGTAAACAAAATAATCCATGGAACGTATTATTATTATACAAAATAATACGTTCCATGAGTTATTTTCGTTACATGACGGTTTTTTGTTGTGTTGGAACAAACCTATATTTTCTACAAGCCAAAATCCTTATCGGTTGTCTCTGTATTGACACACTTGCCACATATAGAACTGTTTTCAGAAGATTTGTTGTAATATTTAACTTGACTTATTTTGTATTAAACTAGTATTCAAAATAAAAACGTTAATTATTTAAAAAATAGTAATTTTTAATAAGTAAATCACAAACACGGCCGCGGTACTCAATCAAGTCGAAAAATATTTTTAAAGACAAGTAAAACAGTACCGTTTAATGAGGGATTTTATTTTATATTAAATAACTGTATAACATTTAATCGCATCTACAAGTGAGTAGAATTTGTATACAAGGAAAAACAGTGTGTGGGCATGAAAAAGTAATTTGTGGAATGTTGCATGTTGATACAGCTAGTTTACTTTACATTGAGGCAAAGGGTGTAATTTGGTAACGTACTCTTCTGCATGGAACAACAAAAGCACATGATAACATAATAAAACGTATGCGATATACAATGTTTAATAAAACTGTTACAAATTAACTGTTTTGTTTGGAATTCTAGTAGGAACGTGTTGATTTGTAGTATTAATCTTATATATAAACATGGCACCTGGTTACTAATTAATGTTGGTTAGGGTGAAAGCAACGAAACTCGCATTGCAGTCGCCAACCAGCGTGCCAACAAACTACTTAAGTCCTAAACAGAGAGGGAGTGGTGGGGGATGATACAAGTCGTCTTTTATACTTCTTTCTCAATTCTAGGTGTTATTCGGCTTGATCAAATAATAGTTTGCACTTATATTTCATCTAGTATTATATCCGTATGTGAGATATGGCGCAAGATGTGTGGTAAAATGAGAATACATCGCTGGATCTAGAATTTGTTGTACTGGATCGGGACTGATGAGCGAGAGATAGACTTTAAGATGCTAATGTAACTTATACTCTTCAATATCATTGTATACATGTATATACACCATTAAAAAATATACTGGGTTGCTGAAAACATTTGATTTTAATATAAATTGTAGTAAATTACCCAAGAGACATAAATTTGACTGATCTATCACAAAGAATGTTGCCAACATTAACCTGGTAAAAAAAAATTCCCTAAAACTGCTGTCACAGTTTTCGAACACGAATTTTCTAGGATATTTGTGTTATTTGGTTATTAAAAACAAAATGATATATTTAGCAAGTAATAAGAGTTGAAGCCAACGAGTACATTAGATGGTGATGTAAAGTAAATAAAAATCACACAAAATTGCAGATTGTTTACAAGGGATTCTAAGATTCTTAAAAATTACAAACATGAAGTATAAAGAGAAGAAATAAATAACAAAGAACATAACGTGGACAATAAAGGAAAGCTGTATACTGGTTGATGAATCGTCAATCGGGCCATAGGAAACTTGATGGGAAATTCTAAATTATTTATTTCATGTTTCCCTAACTATTTTACATCAAAAGTCATGAGATACTATTTGTGAAGGACCTAAATCTGTATTGAAAACACATGTTAAAATTGTTCTTCGAATTAAACACAGATTGCAAAAATGTAATACATTTGCCAGAGTTAGGCCACACGTAAAGCAATGTGTATAACGGGTTGCGTTCTTATGCTAAATAAAGCACTGACAGTGCGCGCACTATTGTCTGAGTAAAACATCTTCATTATTGCTATTTTCCCCTCAAGTGAGTTCATTTTATAAAATAAAAATATTGAAAATAGAAATTAATATTGTTAATATCTTAATTCATTGTGAGCAAGCGCAACCCATTATACACATTCTGCAGTGCGTGTGGCCTAACTTTGACAATAATACTCTGGCAAATGTTTTATATTTTTGCAAAATTTTGGAATGTTTTTAATTCGTAGAACAATTTTAACATTTGTTTTCAATATGGATTTCAGTACTGTACAAATAGTATCTCATGACTTTTGATGTCAAATAATTAGGGAAGTACGAATTCAACCGAACTCAGATTCACCACCTAAGAGATATCATACACAGTGTCCTCGTTTTTATTACTCGATTTTAAAACCGGATTCTCTGACAATCGTGATAACCTGAAATATGTAGTCATGACGTCACATATTTACGACCCATTAACGTGCTTTTTATTGGCGGGAAGCCAGCGTATTATATATTCAAGGTGGATTTACCTTCTAGAGACTATTTATTTATTATGACTGAAAATACGTGTCTATACTTACAAACAAAATCAAGCCATGTTAGAATCGAATAAAAAATTCCAGTATATTTCATTAATGGTGTTGTATTAGGTTTGTTCCAACACAACGAAAAACCGCCATGTAACGATCACGTTACTGTAAAATAATACGTTCCATGGGTTATTTTGTTTACTGGGCAGGACGGTGATCGTTACATGGCGGTTTTTCGTTGTGTTGGAACAAACCTATTGTCGTATAGTTTCATTTTATGGATACGAAATTATCGATAGTACAGTTGATAATCGATATTTGACAATCGAGAAGCATCGATATATTTTAAGCGCTTTATTCAATCACAAAGACAAACGTTAATAGGTTTGTTCCAACCCGTCATATTACCGTTCTTGAATCGTTACGCGCATGCACAATAACGTAAAATTATGCGCAGTAACACATTTTTCGTTACTACAAACCTCATATAACACGTATGTCCAGAACTTATAGCCAGAGATAAGATTTGTGCTTAATAACTCAAATAGCTATCGGAACCAGAGTTGAAACTTAAATTCCTAGTTGTACACTGATCCTTATCTAGGTTGCTAAAATCGTGATTAAATATTTAATGCAATAAATAATAGCACGATTTATCTACTAGAATTGTCGATTCTTTCGTATCTAATTCATATTCATTGAAAACCTCATTTTTACTGTGATATCTACTTCTTCCATTCATTTTTACTTATGTTAAGTGTATCTACTAAAAGAAGAAACGAATATGTTCATAAATATGTAAGTACTTGCGTTAATTTTGGGAAAAACAAAATTTTTTCACAGATAAAAATAAAACTTTGGTATCATGTATGGAAACCAAGATATAGATGAATAATGCTTTGTTTCACAAGACTGATGTTTAATACTGTTTAATTAAGTATTTTTAAATGCAAGTATAAACGTATTTGTGAATGTTCTTTTCAATATAATGACTCTTCATCGATTTTACGAAAAATGTGTACCTGAGATCCCAATACCAGTACAACAACTTTAAGTCCAGTGTCTTCCTGGTAATTTTACTTAGTACCAATACAATTTTTATACTTCTTTGCACAAACTGTTGCTTTTACCACATTTCTTTAAACACACGATCGAGACCGTTTCAAATATTTGTTCAATATTTCAAACGTTGCATGTTATGTCCAGATTTTGCGAAAATTTATTCAAGGATAAGTAATGGCTTTATATTAAAAATGTTTTTGATACGATTATTAGCCAGGCTTTTTTACTTAGCTGATCCTTGTTTAACTTTTTCATAAATTTTACTTCACTGTAAATGTAGTCATAATATCCCTGTAATAAAAGTGGTATCATTGAACGTACATTGGTCAAACGTAGCAATAGCTGAATAACTTTAAAGAAATCAATAATCCTTACGTGAAATTTCGCATAGAACATAACAGTTGATGTGAAATACAAGAGATAACTAAAAGAGGATTGCTTCAAGACAAAGTAGTATTACTGAACGTACTTAGTGAAACACAGCAATTACTTAACAAATATCAGAATAGGGCTTTTCATTCACAGTCATTTGTTTCGAGCTTCTGTCAAATGTCGTATAATCTGTGTATAGTAATATTATACACAGGCTATACAACATATGACAGAAGCTCGAAACAAATGACAATCGATGAAAAGCCCTATACGTGTAATGTGATATTTGACGTAGTACGTGAAATTTCGCGTAGAACGTGACAGTTGACATGAAATGCCACATTCCGTGATAGGAAACAAACGTATTGTTTGACACTCAAAGACGTATTTAAAAAGTAGACCCGAAAATATGAGTAGGGCTAAAATTCATGAGATATCGTTCTCATAATTACTAAGAATGTAGAACCTTAATAAGTTACATAATTCAAAATGTAGACTACTTCCTTATTAGAACAAGATGGGAGACTTCAAGCTTGACACGTCCTTAAAAGTTCAGTCGGTAAGAGAAAATATAAGTAAGAGAACAACAAATCACCTATGAACTAAATAGAACTGCGAAAGATGAAAGAATCAAGTCGAAAATTAACATAAAACTGTACAGATTAGTCAAATGGGAGGTATCACAAAGTGACAGAACTTTAGGAAGACCTTGCGCAATGTACCAGCTGTACTTCCTCTTGCATTCTTGCAGCAGATTAAAAAATCTACTGATCTGTATCTTTTGACCACACACATGATGAAAGAATAAAGAAATAAGTAAATGTATCAAAGAGCTTCTCAATATTATGCTTACCTTTACATTGAAGTCATTACTATTAGCTCTAATATTTAATGATGAAGTTACTTTATATTTTGTGAGATAAAACGTTAAAAAACTAGTACTCACCAGCTCATTAAAGTATATTAAAATAAACCACGTCAGTATCTATTTGATATTTATTGTTAAAACTTACGTTCTTAAAAATTTACAATGTAGGAGATGTTTTGTAATAGAAAATATATCAATATAGGGTTATTCATCGCCGCCATTTTTTTTTCTAAAAATTGAACAATGACGTATAATATATGGATGCCTCAGAAGTCAAACGGTGTAAGTCACATTCTCCCAAAAAATGACTTATGAGATATAACACTTATTGTTATATATAATAATATTATTATTTCCTTGTTTGTATTTATGAATATGTTACCCATATTATGACAAATAAAGACATTTTATTTGTTTTTAATAACTACTTATACATATTTCTGCAACTATTGTCAGAAACATCTTAGTATCTCATTTTAAACACTTATTGACTTACACCGATTGACTTCTGAGGTATCGATATATATACACAATACGTCATATGTCATCGATCATACGTCATACAATTGATGTCATACGCCATTTATTGATCAAGTGTTCGAAAAAGAAAATGGTGGCAATGAATTGCCCTATATTTGTTAAAACTAGTCCCATGAAATGGAAACAAGTTGGATTTTTTGTAGGAACTTGGAGAAGTAAAACGTGAACGTAGACTTGTATATTTTTAGAAAACTTTAAAAGAAGCTTGGTAAAGCTACAACGCGGTTTATTTAGGCATATTATGAAGTAACCTTTTTTTTTGTATTCTCCCTTTCCTGCGTATTTCACATTGATATACATTGAAATGATGATAAACTTACCGTGTTAAGGTCAGCTGCAATTCAGGAGCTAGTTAACCTAGTCAAAACGAAGACGAATAAAGTCAAAATTTAAATAAAATATCGAATAAGCCATTTACCGAAAGATTAAATAATTGTTGAGAATATTCAACAAATGTTTAGGGTAAGCTAGAAGAAAGCAATGGATATATTATTAATGAACAGAAAACCAAACAGCGGGAGCTAAAATTTGATTTATACACAGAACAAATCTAAATATAACGTATACAACAAGCAGAAAAAACGAGTGGGACATTAGAAACATTTCAAGTCACGAAATATGCAGCAATGAAAGGAAAATGGAGAGACAACAAAAAGGCCAATTCCTAATATCACGATTGTTGTATTAAATTACCGAAAAATATATTCTCTATTCACTTATTTTTCCTTCATGAGCTACCGTGTTGACAAAATCCTAATGTAAATTTTTAAGAGCGGCTATCTTGTAGTAAAAATGGCTTAGATAGTTAGCTAAATCCTTATAATTTTAAACATTTTTAAAAGTTTTGTTGTGGGGCAAAAATATGAGATATTAAATTTAAAGCGAACACACTTTTTAGTATAAGAATAGTTGAGCAGTTGTATTTTTGGTTCAAATTTAATATTCCCGCTTACCTAGGGGAGTGCCAAATGAAGTGTCATGGGATAGGGCTTTAAAAGTGGAGTATATTGGTCTTTACCGATGGAAAGATAGTAGAAAGGTAAACCAAAGTTTTGGTAATCCACTCTATATCAAATATATACCATTTCATGGTGAAGTCATTTGACAGCGGCTGAGGGGCAAACATCTTGTAAACAAAGTACGTTTAGTGCAGAAAACCATTGTTTAATTTAAAAATGTGATTAAAATACCAGCTTTTTGTTCAGTTGTAAAGTGTTCCAGTAAAGGAAAAAGACATAAAGTGAGTTTTTTTAGAATACCAGCCGCATTTAAAGATCGAGATGTTTTAAATGCACTGTCAACGGAACGACGGGAGTTGTGGGTCAAGAATACTGATTTTTGCATCCCCTGTGAGGATGTCATAATATCCAATATTTGACATTTTTGTAGTTTAAACCACAGAATTTTTATAATAAAACCAGAAAATAGCAAAAATAGCACTGAAAACACAATATTTGCCCCCTCAGCGACGCTGTCAAAGACACGTGACCTGGAATGGTCAATTACGGAACCTACCCTCACCTAAACTACAAAATATACATTAATTAAGGTATAGCTCGAAACGGAACCTTGTAAAAATGAAAAAATAGCAATTTTTATAGAAAATTTACACATAAACTTGTAACATCTTTATATAATTGGTCTCTCGTCATTGATGTCTGGATTTGTCGTCTGTAGCTGGTCCTCCGATTTGGTAAGTTTTGGCGAAGATATGTATTGTTGTCAGAAACAACCAAGTCCTCAAATTGATCAGAAATTTATATTAAAAAGTATCAAAAATTCGAAATCCTGTCAAAAAAAGTGATTATCGAAAAATCAATTTGTTGCTATTGACTACAACCATCGAATACAACCGACCATTGGTCCTGGCTTTGGTCGACTTTCGCAAAGCATTTGATACTATAGAAATTGACAGCATAATGAGAGCGTTGGAGAAAAGTCGTATAGATTATCGGTACTCCAAACTGATAGCGAACATGTACAATAATGCAAGCATGACCGTCCGAATACATAAAGATACCAAATCTATAAAAATCAAAAGAGAAATTGGTCAGGGAGACACGTTATCTCCCAAACTCTACGGCAGTACTTGAACATGCTTTCAAACAGTTGAAGTGGGACGCCAAAGGAATAAATGTCGACGGCGAAAGGCTCTCCCACCTACGATTCGCAGACGACATAGTTCTTATAACAGACAACTTAAAAGAGATTAAGCTTACTGAGTTAGATGGCGCCTGTAATAAAGTTGGTTTAAACACAAATTTTGAAAAGACACAATACATGACAAACCTGGTACCAAGCGAAAATCCAAAAGTCGACTTCAACGAAATAGCATTGGTCCATAAATATAAATACTTAAGGCATGAAATCCAAATTGCCAGAGACAATCCAACTGCCGAACTACAAAGAAGAATCACGTTAGCATGGGCCGCATATGGAGCTCTATCAGACATCTTCAAGAGCAACATGCGAAATTATTTGAAAAAGAAGCCGTTCGACCAATGTGTGCTTCCAGTCATGACTTACGGCGCCGAAACACTATCGTTAACCCAGGCTACAGCAACCAAACTTGGAGTGGCCCAAAGAAGAATGGAACGTTCACTACTTGGACTGACTCTCAGAGACAGAGTTAGAAACGAGGAAATCAGAAGAAGGACAGGCGTCCATATGTCATAGAGCGAATAGCACGGCTGAAGTGGAATTGGGCCATGTAGCCAGAATGAAGGACGGGAGGTGGACCCAAAAATTACAGTGTTAAAGACCACGAGCAGATAAAGAAGTAGAGGTAGACCGCCTACGCGATGGACGACGTCAAAAGGGTTGCTGAGAATTGGTTGCAGGAGCATAGAGGTATATATTAACATAGAGTGAACCTACCTTCCGCGCTTCGTGACGACAAGATCTCTTGGACTGGTTTGCGGTATCTCTTTCTAGCACATTGTATCGAGAAGCTAAGATGACATTAAGTGTGAGTGTAGGCACGGAAGGGGATGACTACTGTCGCAACTTTACTATGCGTAAGAGTGAAACAGCACTAGGCCAAATAAAAAAGATGGTGTCGTCACTTCGCACTGAATGACACTCTGTCTATGATAATATATAAGTCTATGTGCAGGAGGCCAAGAGCGACAGAACTGGAAGAAATTAGGGGAGGTCTATGTTCAACTTTGGATGCAGAAAGCTGGATGATGATGATGATGATGAGGAGTTATTGACTTCCTATAGAGGGTCATGTTAAAATGTATAAATGGTACTACCCTTTGGTTTACCGCTTTTAATTTGCAACTCAGGTTTTTCCATGGGGTAACTAGAACATCCAATAGACAATATAGGCTCCTCGTTTCATAAACTTTCTTCTGACACCAATTATAGCACACCTTAGGGGCGGAAATACTAATCTAATCATTTTTTTAGTAGTATGTATTTGTTTAAACTTAAGAAATATTCACTTAAGCAATAATACATGTTGAGTCGTTTAGGTATTTTTGCCCAACAGAAGAGGCACAAAAGATGTCGGTCGTCTTGAACGTTATTCTTCAATATTATTGATGTTACTAGTTCACGTTTTTGGCAGAAGAGTTGAATGTAGACATAGTTTACGTGTCACATTGTTTAAAAAAATATTGACGTTAAGAAATAATAAAAATTTGTTGATAAAGTCCGTTAAAAGTTTGTTCGTTTACATTTGTGTAAATAAGATGCATTGTAAGTAAGTGTATATATACGATAGTGTACTAGTAACATTACATTCGTCTTGAAATGAATTCTTGATGATTGTACGTGGTTAATACCGCCATTTGAAGCGTCCACACCAAATTACTTATTTCAAGTGGGGGTAATAATTTGTTTTTTCCCATGTTTTGGCACAAATCATCGATTAGTATATTTCTGATGTATATTAAGTATATTTTCATGATTGAATAAGAATAATACTAAGACTACCATATAAAATATGAGCTAATAAAACAATGTGTGACGATGAACCTTACGAATATTCAAACGGATCTTAATTTTTTTTAAATATAAAAAATTGATAATAAATAATAAAAGTTGATAATGAAAAGTGATATAATAGTATATTATGCAACGAACATTTAAGATGGTCATTTATGAAGCTAGTATGAGGGATACGAAACGAGCCGCCTAGCGGCGAGTTTCGTATAGAGTACCAGCTTCATAATGATAATTAAATGCAAGTTCTTTTACTTATTTTAAAAATGGGCCTTTCTCCAACAAAAAATCGTCATATTCCAAACAATACCTTCATTGTATAAACCTAAAAAATGACAGTTTTATGCCAGGACATCTGTTACTGATTACTGTTAAACAGTAAAGAGAAAATCGCCTATTTTTTAGATTGGATCACATTATAGGTTCTCTTAGTTTATTCTGTGGATATGGTATTATTCTTATAACAGTCCTAAAAATATTTCTCTGATTATGTTAGGTATACCATTAACCTTTATAGAGAACCTTTAAACGTATTTAAAAAATTACAACAATGCTAAATATTTTTCTCCACTTACCATTATTTCCATTCCCCACCTTAACAATAAACAAAATTTACACGAAATAAGCCCATGAAACTGCAAGTGAAGTTGGGTTATATATAGAAAATTACTGAAATCCAATATAAACACCTAGAAGAACAAGAGTGATTCAGCATTAGGACGTTTATTACTGATCATTTCTCTCGTATAATTCAAGATATAGATAGCTACTTTTCTGTTTATGACTTCTCCACATGCTATCAAACCAAACAATGTTTTGGCTCTGGACCAGAACGACTTGAATACCTGGAGTACAAATTAATAAAAATCATGGAGATAAATATAAGCAGTGATTATAAATTAAATGTAAATTTTATAAATTAAATTTAAATTTTATAAATTAAATTTAAATTTTATAAATTAAATTTAAATTTTATAAATTAAATTTAAATTTTATAACTTAAATTTAAATTGTATAAATAATATTGAAATTTTATAAATAAAATTTTAATTTTATAAATTAAATTTAAATTTTATAAGTTATATTGAAATTTTATAAATTAAATTTGACGTTTATAAATCTAAATTAAATTTTGTTAATGAAATTAAAATTTTCTAAATATACTTAAATTTGAAAATGTTTAAAGGTTCACTACTACACGATAGAAATATACCTTGTTTTGGTTGAACCCAGAATAATGATTGATTCAAGGCAGTGAAGAAGCGAACAAATCATTTCTGTTATGGTAATATTAATAATATATTTACTGTGATTAGTCATATCCAAATTTAAGATCACGCCTTGTGGTGTGACTTTCTTCCATTGTGAGTTAAGGGGTTATTTGGAAGTTAGTACTTGTGTCAATGTTCGATCAAGTGGTTTTCATTGTACTTAAGTACAATGTTATGAAATTAAAATGTATTTACAACGCTTTAGTGTATCTTTTTATACTTTTGGTCTACGTGAGCTTAAATCATGAAGTTTTGGCGGAAATATTGTAAAATAAGATCAAAAATCTGACAGGAGACACAATGGTTTACTTGAGACGAATCTGCATCTCTCTATAGGTACTAAGTTCATTTCCAAGATAAGCTTAGACGCCTGATCGGTGGGTGTGAGGTATCATCACATGTATGTATGTATGTATACATACATACATACTTGTCGTAGTTTTCTAGTGTTGCTTTTGAAAACATTTTTGGAGTATATAGTAAATAGAATAGGTGACATTGTGTAACCTTGCCATCCAACTCTATATTTAAATTGCATTTGTAAGTTCCTTTTTCATGGTTTGTATAAATAAAGAATTGTTTGAACGATTTGTCGGACATTGCTACGACTAGTAACTTCCTTTTTTTATTTTATGTACAGTGTTTAGAGCCTTGACTATAAAATAGTATTGATAAGAGTCAGGTGATATTAAATTACTTAAGAAAATGGAGGCTGTTTGCATCTCAAAATATACTAAAGTAAAATAGATATAAATAATGAAATAAATTCACATTTTAGTAGACATTAGAAATGCTTGTACTTAGGTTTAGTGTCATCAAATGACTACAATATGGTATTATATATTTATGTTCTAATAACTTGTGCATTATTATAGTGATAACAGTAGTTGTTTGAGATTATAATAATAAAATATATTACTGATAAAATATGTATTGTATTAATTTCGTACCTACTTTATAACGATCGGATGGACAAGAGGTCATAAAGGCTGAACAAGAAGGATCAGGACGATATTATCCTTAAATGGAACAAGGAATGACCGAAGATGGAAAGATCCAATCGCCTACATTGACGAAACAAAGGCCACGTTGCTCAGTCGGAAGAGATGTGGGCGTGGTTCTTTGGGTTGGGCTTATTTTGCAATAAAAGGTGGAAAATGAATAAATAATAATATGCGAATAGGGCTATACTGAAACGATAATAGACACAAGATGGATAGATAAAAATTAACTGATGGTTTGACACTTGGACTCAAAGAAAACGAGAATACTGAATACATACAACAAAAAGAATAGGCGCCATCAAATTTTATCCAACTAAATTTACAAAGGAACAATAATTAGCGAAAGAGACATGACATGACAACAGAAAAATTAGCAACACTGCTAAGACAAACACATCCAAAAAATCATTTCTTTAGAACTTTTTATCACAACGTATCTTTTGAGTTTTATAAAACTAATTCATAATAAACACAGAAAAAACAATACACCATGGATTTATTTAAAGCTACTATAACATAATATGTGTATAAATGAATAAAGTTTTTAAATCTAATATCTAACGATTTATCTATACCTATATCTAACTATACAAATATATCTGACGTTTAGCTGGGATACAAGCCGGAATCAGAAGGATCTATACATTCTCCATTAGAGAAGCAGATTGGATCCGACATTAGAGAATTTGTTTTGAATTTTGTTATAAATATGTCGTACAGCTTTTCTGCATCCTTATCATCCAAATTGTAATCCTGAAAAATAAACATTATAGTAAGCATACAAAAAAAATTATAATAATATAACTGTGAAAGTTAAAGAATAATTTTTAATAAATATTACAAACCAAGATGTACCACAAGTACTAGCAAGATAAGACAGACGAAAACAAAGAAATAAACAGGAAAATTCGGAACGAAGTAAAAATGGTTTCAAGGCAAACACATCAGCAATCATTGGAAAAGTTTATTATTCATATTGAAAATCAGTTACGTTGGTTTCTTCTTCATATTGCTCCCCATGCTCAAATATCTTGTTCAGTAGCCTTTGGAGGTTGTCCGCCATTATGACACCATCGTGCGCATATCTAATGCTGTTAATTTCTATTCCATTGACCTTTTTTCCAGCTGTTTCTCCCTAGAGAGAGGTTTCATAATTTCCTCAGTTCTGAAAAGTAGTGGCGACCATACACATTCATGTCGTACCACTGTTTTAATTTTGAACTCTTCTAAAGTGTGTTTATTAATGCGCATGTGCCCGTTGCTTATAATGTAGATTCGTTATAATTCGATAGTCATTGCAGTTTATTTGTTTTGTTTTGAGGACATATTCATCATGACGCACTTTATCAAAAGTCTTGTTTTAATGTATGAAACAGACGTATATATTTTGGTTAACATCTAAGCATCTCTGCATTGGTACACTGAATGTAAAGAGGGCTTTTCGGATAACTAGGCCTCTAAGAATCCAAATTTGGTTTTTTCAATGTCCATTTCAAGTTCAAGTTTGTGCTAAATTTGTCTGGGAATTATGTTTAAGAACATTTTAAGTGGGTAAGATATCAGACTTATGGTGCGGTGGTGGATGAATTCTCTAGCGTTTTTGTTTATTGGGACAAAAATAAATGTTGAGGTCAACCATTCGTTGGGTTGACCAGAGCTTCATCTGTTTCGTGTGTTTTTTACTACGCATACCTAGTATCCCATCCTTTATAATTACTTGCTTCTTGTTCTTCTAACGGTATGTATTGCTTTATCTAAAAGGGTTTGTTGTGCTCAGAGGCGGCTTTACCTATTGTGCAGGGTGTGCGGTGCACACGGGCGCCGGGATGTTAGGGGCGCCGAGCACCAAAGAGCGGGTCCTTTACTTTATTTCAACATAAAATATGAAAAATTTTTAAATAGGAGGCGGAAGATGAATCAGTAGCTGACGCGAAAATACATTTTAAAGTAAACTTTTACTATTACCTATTAGATACCGCAATTACTAAATTTAACGAACGCTTCGAACTTTTAAAGCGAAATAATGACACTTTTTCGTTCCTTCAAAAATTAAAACACTGGAAGGATAAAACACTGCAGTAAGTGGAGCCCCGCATACTGCAGACTTTTTATCGGCAGATAGTTTAGTCGGGATGGGCTGTTAGTGCGCATACTGAGCCAACTAAACAGTCGGGTTGGTGAAGAAGGCGCACACTATCAACAGCCGACCGACTATTCTCGAACGATTTAGTACTAAAGTTCTTATTTGACTGTTGAAGTTAGTAGTCGCACAATGAAAAAATTATCCAGACATGTTATTATCGCTCTCATATAACGGAGGAGGAAATCCAAGAAGAGATTCCGATAGTATTGAGTGCATCATAATTTACAGTAAAAGAAATAAGACGCCGTGACGGTTAAAAGTAACAGACGTGATCCAGAAGATTGTCATGTTAAAATGGAACTGGACAGGACACATAGGAAGAATAGAAAACAACTGTTGGACGAAGCAAATTCTTAAATGACGACCAAGGACTAGCAAAATAAGTAGAGGCAGACCTCAAACAAGATGGACTGATGACATCAAGTGAATGGCTGGTCACGAATGGATGCAAAAAACAACAAACTAAAATGAATGGATACACCTAAGGAAGGCTTCCTTCTGGCGATGGATGAAATAGCTGTTGATGATGCTGATGATGAATTCTCAGTGATAGATTATTTAGTGGAAAATTCTACACAATGTATTCTAAATTACTTGATTACCCAAAAAAGTTTTTCGCCTTTTATTGGATGATCTTAGTCACCTTCAATGAACTAGTCATGCTAATTGGGCCATGCAGGTTTCTACAATTAACGTTTGTGAATTAGACGATGCCATTTTTTAGCAAAATATTTAAAAAATATTCGCACTGCACAAGTATTGGATACCAAAACTAGGAGAGAATTGAACTATCGACCGATAAACAATCGTCGTGTGTGCGCAAGTTCTAGTTAGCTCAACAATGATTAAACTGTCGGCCGATATCTGGCCGACAAATTAGTTTGAAGGCAAACTATCTGCCGATAAAAAGTCTAAAGGGGCTCTTTTGGGTAGGTTGTTCTGACGCCGTAAATACCTATTGGCTCCCGACATCATTTAATATTGGACTATTTACATCTGGATTTTTGTTTACAATATAAGTGTACCTAATACCCTCTAATACCCTATGTACCAGTACTAGGAATAGGTAGGTACCTATTCGGCTATTCCATTTTGACTGCGCGTCTACCAAAGGGCGCCAGAGCATCGACTGCACACGGGCGCTACATGCGCTAGAGCCGCCTCTGGTTGTGCTTTCTTTATTGCAATCCTGCTATTTCTTTAACCTTTTTATGTAGATTAAATAGATCGTATTTGATTTTGAAGATCTGCTGTCTCTTTACATTTTTCCCCAAATTAGTTTGTTTTGTCCCTCTTGTCTTTTTTATGATTTTATTCTTAATAATTTTTTATGTGTAACTGTGTTTGTTCTTGGCTTATTTCCATTGGTCCATATGTCTAGTATCTCGTCGGTTATCCAATTATCTTTCTTTCTTACCAGCTCTTTTAACATATCTTTGCATGGAACGAGTTTTTTAGTGTTTCCCATTGTTTTTGATCTCATAGGTGTTTGTGTCTAATTGATCAAGGCTTTAGATGTTTTTTGATGAAGTTTCTCTTTTACACCATCCTCCTTTAGTTTTTTAGCTTCTAGTTTTGGGGTACTATTGAGTTTTATAATACCTATGTTTAAGCTTAAGTGTGATTTTAGTGATTAGTGGGTTATGTTTGCGTTGTTTATCTGCTCCTGGGTATGTTTTCACTGATTTTATGGTACATATTACGATATAGGTCATACGCTACATTTTAAATACCCCCCTTTCCTCCGCGTTAAAAAGTTTACATATTGAGTATACTTACAGTTGGATTTAGCTGTGGATTCTTCTTCAGGTATCCCAAAAACAGATGGTGGTAAAGGACACGTTTTCTATCTGAAACAAAAAACAAGATTTATTCATGACAAAAACAAAACTGATATACTGTTAACTTATCAGTTTTGGCATGTTATTACTGGTAACATCTTTCAGTACTGGTAATGCCGTTTTCTTTGATTTCACGGAGTGCTTTATGATATTTTATGTTGTTTGTTTTTTTCTTTCTTCGGTCATGTGGAATTTGCTTTTGGTAAATGGCAATACCTAGATAATAATTTTTGATATACTGGATTAATCAAGTCATTGATTAAAACATTTCGCACAAAACCCATTTTATTGAATTACTATCTTGATGATACACATTTTTGAGAATGTATAAAAAGTTTAATAATTTCTAATGCATAATTCAAAGACAGATTACAGTTGTAAAATATGATATAATGAGATTAGCTAAATATGATTAAAAAAAGATGCATGATTTTTAAGATATGTATCGTATCTATAGGATTAATAAAACATTTGACACACCTAGGAAAGCTCTAGGAATTTTATACAAAAAATAATTATGACAGTAGATTGGAGTGTATCTTATCTTTCATGAATTTTATAAATTTTCCATAAAGTCTCTCAGTTTATTTTTGCTGTCATGCTGCATTCAGACTATGAGTAAATTAATCTTCAATCTCTTAATCTGCAGTTTCAAGAAAATTCTGATATAATAGATCACTATTTTTATATCATCTCGGGATGTATGCTTTTGAATAACCTCTAAGCATACTCTTCTTGTCTGTACTTATCTCAGCCCCAACAAAACGAGCTCATTAGGTATATTAAGATATATTTACCTAACTGAATTATACTTTACAATAATTACATTTGTTTAAGCGTCCGCATTATATTCTGGAGTGATTTCATAACGTCCGATAAAGACAGGTTACCACGAAAACGACATGCAGCAACTAAAATCTTTTAGAAGTATGAAGTATACCGTTCTACAGACACGGAGCTAAGGCGATTAAACGGGTACTCAGAAAGCAGCCCCGAAATAAAACTTAGCATTCTATTGCTTAAGTTTTGCGCTTAGATACGTGGGTAGACCGATAAGTAATTAGTTTCTCCGCTCGAGAGCGCCACTATCGCAAAATAGGTAAGTCTATTATTATATAATGCATTCTTTTTGACGGCCTATGTCAAAATCTCAGCGGAATCGAACTAGTAGTTCTGTTTTCACAGCGTGTGAAAGTGAGCGTGTTTGAGGATTTTAGAAAAATAAAAAAAGAGCAATAGCGGTCGGTTGAAAGGGAAATCGGGCAGTGAAATCAAAGAGCGCTTGAATCTGTGTACGGTGACTCTTCTTCTTCGATGGCGAACGTCAAAAATTGGTTTAACAAGGTATAACAGGGTAGCACGTTGGTTTTTGATAAGTCATGACCAGATGCCCCGAAGACGGCTACCACGAAGGATAACGTGAAAAAAATCCACGATCTCGTATTGACAGACCACCAACTAAAGATGCGCGAGATAGCGGAGACAATAAGCATATCAAAAGATCGTGTGGGTCATATTCTTCGTGAAATTTTGGGCATGAGAAAGCTGTGACGCGATGAGTGCCACATTTGCTCACTCATGACAACAAGCGCATCCATGAAACCACTATAGAGTAGTGTTTGAGAC
This sequence comes from Diabrotica virgifera virgifera, assembly GCF_917563875.1. Lineage (NCBI taxonomy): Eukaryota > Metazoa > Arthropoda > Insecta > Coleoptera > Chrysomelidae > Diabrotica > Diabrotica virgifera. The sequence goes on along the minus strand of NC_065450.1, from coordinate 225,989,902 downwards.
TGTTTAAGCGTAGTGCGAAGGAGTTTCTATATTATTTCATAACCGTTGACGAAACATGGATGCACTGGTACACATCAGAGACCAAGGAAAGCAAAACAATTGACCTCATCCTGCGAACATCTTCCGAAGAAGGCCAACACTGTGCTATCGGCTGCAAAGGTTATGGCCACTGTTTTCTGGGATGATTTACATGAACTTTCTGGAAAAGGACCAAACGATCACAAGGCTTTATTATACCGAATTATTGGACCGATTCGACGTCAAATTGCAGAAAAACAGCCCCAATTGGCGAAGAGAAAACGCTCTTCCACCATGGCAACGCACAGGCTCACACCTCCGCCGTCGGCATGCCGAAATTGGTCGAACTGGACTACAAACTGCTGTCCCATCCAACGTATTCTCCAGATTTGGCCCTGTGTGACTTCTTTTGGTTTCTAAACTTGAAAAGTCACTTGCTGGGTAGAAATTTAAAACGAATGTGGAGTTAATCGCCGCCATGGAAGCCTACTTTGCAGACCTCGAGAAAACGAAATTTTCAGACGAGTTAAAGAAGTTGAGACATCGCTGCGTCAAGTTTGTCAAGCTAAAAGGAGACTATGTTCAGAAATAAATCACCACTTTTCCAAAAATGTTCGTTTTTCTGTTGTAGGCTAAGTACTTATACATAGTCCAAGTAATAAAGCTTAAAATAGGACAAAACCTCGCAATTTTTACAGATTTGGATCGATTTGCTTGAAAATTTGAGAATATGTAGTCGATAGTACAAGGATCAAAATATATATAATGCCGAAAGGCGCTTTTGCCATGGGGGTGGTTGCCACCCCATCTCGGGGGTGGAAATCTTTTATTATATTTTAATCACAAAAGTTGGTAAAGACGTTCATTCTAAGCAAAAAACGTTCTATACATTTTTTTGATAAAATTGATAGTTTTCGATTTATTCGCTATCGAAAGTGTTAGTTTTATATCGAAAAAATCAATGCTTTTAATAAGTTTCTTTTGCTAATAACTCCAAAAGTTTTCGTTTTATCAAAACAACTTTAATTTAACAAAAATGTACCTTTTTGAAAAAATAAACAAAACCGTTTTTTTAAATTATCTTTAAGACCAACAGTAATCGAGCTATATTTTATTATATGTTGGCTCCTCTTCGCCAAATGCTAAATATTGTAGATTCAAAGTCAAAAGATAGGAAAACTATGAATTTTTCGAGGACAGCTTGTTCAAACTAATTTAACCCGCCAGTGGTCGCTATATGAGATTTTCTCTCACGGTTTCAGAAAATTGCGCAGAATTTCTTTTCTGGGAAATTATACGCTCTGTAGTTCTTTCTAGTCTCCTAACTATCCTCCCTCGACAATATAATAGACTCGTCCGCTTAGATAGTGACTCAGTTGACCTAATATCACCCAATTGTTGAGTCAGCGAGCGACCACCCGCGTTACGAACTGTACACAAAAATTAATTTTATTTTGGCACTTAAAACCTGAAATTTAATAATGTAAAAAAAATTGTAATTATTGTCATCAATCAATTTCTCCAGAGCATTCTTGTTATATTTGTGTGCTGTGCCGTAAATTATCAAGATACGGAGATTTATTAATATTGGTTTAATTCCGATTATTTCTTTTTATTTTATTATATTATTATCTATATTATGTTATATTATTTTTTTCTTATTATTAGTTAATAAAAAAAGTTTAAAAGCTGTTTTAAAAATTTTATTTTGTAAACAAATGCAAAATTTGGATATGTGAGAGAAAATCTCACGTGCGACCACTCGCGTAACAATCTACCTAGCGACCAATGCCGGGTTAAAGTACTTAAAAATATCTATCTCCAGAAATAAAAAAAACCTTAAGCTCAAAAATTAAGTGACATAATGAAAAGAATGTCGATCCCCATTTTTTTCAGCGAAAAAGTGATCGCAAACAACCGCCTAATCACCGTCCTAATTAAAATTAGTCATTAACCTTATTTGGTCTTTTTTATTTAGCTATTATTAATAGGTACTAGAAGTTTGACCGGTTTAGAATGATTAGTTTTTAAAAAAATGGAGTTAAAAGCGAATAACGAATTTTTGTAGTTTGGAAAAAAAATGGCCTTTTCTTCAGAATAGCAAGATTAGCATCAGAGACTCGAATAAATATTTAAATATGAATTTGTACTTATCTTATTTAATTCTCAAGAATCTCATTTGAAAAAAATTTTTTTACGGAAAAAATTGAGGGAGCTATTGACAATTAAAACTTGTAATAACATGCAAAAGCCACCTTTACCAACGCTTTCAAAGTCACCTCTTTTTGCGACTGAGGATTTTAAAAAGATTTAATATTAATAAGCTTAAATATCTTGTAAAAATCTACAAAATTATTTTTTACCAAACTTTCTAAGATAAAAAATTAAAAAAAAGGAGAAATCCAATTGGAAGCATAATAATGTAAGTTGGCGGTGTTTTTAGTCATTGGTCTTATTCATTCTTATTTATTTATGTACTATTAACATATTCTAGAAGTTTGACTGGCTTAGAATGATTAGTTTTTAAAGAAACTGGAGTTAAAAGCGAATAACGAATTTTTGTAGTTTGGTAAAAAATGCCATCATCTTCAGAATAGAAAGATTAGCATCAGAGATACGAAAAAATGTTTTAATATAAAATTGTAGGTTATTTAATTCCCAAGAACTTGGTTTGAAAAAATTTTTCTACGATAAAAATTGAGTGAATCGTAAATGAGTATATCGAAAAACATTGATTTTTTCTATACAAAACTAACACTTTCGATAGCGAATAAATCGAAAACTATTAATTTTTTAAAAAAAATGTATAAAACATTTTTTGCTTAGAATGAATGTTTTTATCAACCTTTGTGGTCAAAATATAATAAATACTTTCCACCCCCCGAGATGGGGTGGCAACCACTCCCATGGTAAAAGCGCCTTTCGGGATCATATAGATTTTGATCTTTGCACTATCCACTACTTATTCTCAAATTTTCAAGCAAATCGATCCATTCTGTAAAAATTGCGAGGTGATCAGCTTCGGTTCCTGGCCTATTATAAATATACCCTATTCCACGAACATACGCCTGTTTTGGATTACTTCGACAACGAATGTTTTACTGTGCAAAATAAAAAGAACGAAAGTAAATTGCAAATTACATTGTTGTTTATTGGAGTAATTATTAGCGCCATTTACTTTCGTACTTCTTATGTTGCACAGTAAAATATTCGTTGTCGAAGTAATCCAAAACAGGCGTATGTTCGTGGAATGGCCCATACTACGTACGTAGTAGGTACATACTTTTTTTGTGTTGATAAAGTTAGGTTGAAGTCTTAAAAAATGTCAATGAAAAAGTGTGAATAAATGAAACTAAACTTTAGTTCTTTGAGTTGGGTGGATAAGGTAATCATTTAAAACATAAACGACGAAAAAATGAGTGACGGAATCGAATTTAAGTCCAATGTGGTCATAAAAGTATAGCGAGGTTTACGCGGAAATTGCATACTAAAATTATCATCATCATCATCATCATTGGCTCTACAACCCCTGGTGAGTCTTGTCCTGTTCCAGAATCGGCTTCCATTCCTTCCTATCCTTCGCCTTGGTTTTCAAATTTCGTACTCTTAACATTCGCAAGTCGTCTTCCACCTGGTCCTTAAATCGTACTCTAAGCCTGTGCCTTTTCCTCACTCCATCCGGTCTTTGGTTATAAATGTGTTTTGATGGCCCCATCTCGTTCATTCTCTCTAAGTGGCCCGACCACCGCTGCCTGTTTATTTGGATGGACTTACTAATACTAGATTCACAGTAAAGGCGATAAAGCTTAAAATTATAGATTTCGAAGCGTTATCGAAAGAAATCAGAAAACAGTGCCGCAAAGACAAAGCTGATTACATCTCTCAAATATGCAGAGAGCTAGAGGAACATGGCTGTCGAAATGAACCGAGGGATCTATTCCAGAAGATCAAACTCCTTACCAGAGAATTTAAACCTCAAACGTGGTCTGTAATAGATAAGGAAGGTAATCTAAAGACCGATACTGACGAAATATTGGAAACATGGTGAAGCTACTGTGGCGAGCTGTATAAAAATAACGAGGTATCAGCAGAAAATCAGTGGCCCTCTGACTACCCTAGAGAACCTACTCTCTTAGTCGCTGAAGTCAAAGATGCAAATAAATCACTAAAGAGAAATAAATCCCCAGGCATTGATTCAATACCATGTGAAATACTAGGAGACAAAGGATTACATATCATCCATTCTATCTGTGTCGCTGTTTGGAATTCAGGAAAACGGCCATCTGATTGGTGTACCTCAATTTATATCCCGCTACACAAAAAACGAACTACTACCAGATGTGAAAACTACCGCACACTGTCACTAATAACACAGGCTAGTAAAATCTTGTTACGCATCATCGATTAAAAACCTATCTACATTACCAAATACCTCAGGAACAAGCGGGGGTTTGTAAAGGGTAAAGGTACAAAGGAACAAATCCTGAACCTGAGACAACTCATTGAAAAGTCTAGAGAATTTCAAGTACTTATGATTATATGCTTCGTGGACTACCAAAAGGCATTTGATTGTGTAAGCTGGATAAATCTGTGGTCAATTTTAATAGAAATGGGCGCACCAATGCACCTGGTGACACTTATATTAAAAATCTGTACCAGTCCAATATAGCAACAGTACGACTAGATTATAAGTTCTCAAACCAATTCAAGACCGAGAGAGGTGTTAGACAAGGATGCGTGTTGTCACCTGACTTATTAAACATTTATGGTGAACATGTCATGAGGATGGTTTTAGAAGGATGGGCCGGTGGAGTAAGAGTAGCTGGTAGAAAAATCTCTAATTTAAGATTTGATGATGACACTACACTTAAAGCAGCAAATAAGCAAGAAATGTTTGATCTCCTGCGAGGAATTAAGTACGAAAGCAATAAAGTTGGTCTAACAATCAGTAAAGCTAAGACAAAAATAATGGTGGTCGACAGATTCAACACTATTCAACTGACTAACATGTTAGAAGAATACCAGATAGTAAACACCTTTGTCTATCTCGGGTCTAGTATAACTAAAGATGGTAACTGTGAAGCAGAAGTTCGGAGACGTATTGGTATGGCAAAAAAATGCGATGAGTCGCCTAACTAAAGTTTGAAAAGACAGATCTATCTCTCAAAATATCAAGATGAGGCTGGTGAATGCCCTTGTATTCTCAATATTTCTATACGGAGCAGAGACTTGGACTCTTCGCGCATGAGAGCGCCAAAAAATTGATGCCTTTGAGATGTGGTGTTGGAGAAGAATGCTGCGCATACCTTGGACAGCTCATAGGACAAACGTTTCCATTCTAAACCAACTCAAGATTAAAAAAGGCTGTCCACAATATGTCTGCAACGAATACTGCAATTCTTTGGTCACGTGGTTCGCAGAGGTGACGACAGTTTGGAGAGATTAATTGTTTCTGGAAACGTTCCGGGGAGAACATCAAGAGGTCGATCACCAAGTAGATGGTCCGACCAAATAAAGAATTCAGCTGGAAACTCATTGAACTAATGAGACCAATGGAGAAACATTGTTAGGAATATTGGAAGAAATCACGATCCTCAGTAATGGAGAAAGGACAAGAGAGAGATCCGGTCTTTGGTTATAAATGTGTTTTGATGGCCCCATCTCGTTCATTCTCTCTAAGTGGCCCTACCACCGCTGCCTGTTTATTTGGATGGACCTACTAATACTAGATTCACTATAAAGGTGGTAAAGTTCAAAATTATAGCGTCTACGCCATAATGCGTTTTCCTACACGCCTTTATAAATATGTCTGAGGATTTTATGTTCAAAACAGCCTAAACGTTCTTCATTGCTTTTTGTCATCGTCCACGTTTCTGACGCGTAGGACAAGCTTGATAAGAGTTCTGTATATCAATATTTTCGTTCTTTTTAAACGCTTTTATTTAGTTCAATAGATTGCGTCAAATCTTTGGATGTTAATTTGACTACCTTTTCTTCCATTCAAATAAATGAAAATTTGCAGACATATGCATTCGCGGTGACAATACACGAATAGACAACAAAAAATTTTTGTTTATGTTTATTAATTGTTTAAATAAAAAAAAAAACGATTTTAATGGAAAAAGGCCTAAATTCTCTTGTTTTTTACAATGTAGAAACTTGAAACTTTTACGGATGGTAGCTAATGATATAACCTATACATAATTTCACTTTTTACGTTAATTGTTTACGTTATGCGTCATAAATAAACAATAAAGTTTTAAATTTTGAACACTCATATATTTGTTTATACAGTACGATGCAAGTGAAATGAATAAATTCGTTATTTCGTAAAAAGGCGACTTGAACCCTGGAATGCTACCTGGGGTACACTTGTACCCCAACCTTGTTTGTAAGTTACACCAATTTGCAGTAGTAAGTGTAGAAAATATGAAAATACACTTGTGAATAATAATATAATAAAATATTTTTTATACAAAATAAATTCTTAGCATGTTACCTTAAGATTGTTTTTGTCATAAGTTCTTAAAACATACATATATAAATATTTTAGGTCGATTTCATTTGGGGTACCACTGTACCTCGATGTAGCAGATTGAGTTTAGAAAATAAGTGTAGCAATCCAAGGTTAAGGAAAAATCCCGAAAGAGGTCGATTTTATTTTTAAATTACGATATTTTGGTATATATGTCATACTAGTGACGTCATCCTTCTGGGCGCGATGACGTAATCGATGATTTTTTTAAATGAGAATAGGGGACATGCGATAGCTCATTTGAAAGGTCATTCAATTCTTTATTCAGTAATATAAAAATTTATATAATTATTTAATTGATGGATTAGACCGTTACTTGATGAAAGTTCATTTTATCTCACAATAAAACACTGCAAAACGTTTGTTTTTCTATACTTCCACAAAATTTATTACAACTATGTTATTACTACAGCTGTTTCGGCAAAATGCCTTTCTCAAGTGATATATTTTACAATGTGTTTGCCTTTTTAAGTCTTTAACTGAAGAGGTTGAGGAGTGGGGAGCTGTTTGTCTCGAGTTGGTCATTCAGAATTATATCTGTATTTTTCAATTTATTAATTTCCATTGATTCTAAAAGTGATAGCTTAAGGCCTTTATTTTGAATATGTAGAATTTGAAACTCTTCATTGAAAGAATGATTATGATCTAGAAGGTGAAGTGCGTATGTAGAAGTGTCTGTTTTTCTATTGTTGAAAGCCCTTTTGTGTTCTGCTATCCGTTTGTCAAAAGTTCTGCCAGTTTGACCGATGTAAGTTTTCGGACCGTCACCACAAGTTAGTTTGTACACACCACTCTGTAGTTGCTTTCTCTTACCACACAATAAAAGCCGAAAGAGAAAGCAACTACAGAGTGGTGTGTACAAACTAACTTGTGGTGACGGTCCGAAAACTTACATCGGTCAAACTGGCAGAACTTTTGACAAACGGATAGCAGAACACAAAAGGGCTTTCAACAATAGAAAAACAGACACTTCTACATACGCACTTTACCTTCTAGATCATAATCATTCTTTCAATGAAGAGTTTCAAATTCTACATATTCAAAATAAAGGCCTTAAGCTATCACTTTTAGAATCAATGGAAATTAATAAATTGGAAAATACAGATATAATTCTGAATGACCAACTCGAGACAAACAGCTCCCCACTCCTCAACCTCTTCAGTTAAAGACTTAAAAAGGCAAACACATTGTAAAATATATCACTTGAGAAAGGCATTTTGCCGAAACAGCTGTAGTAATAACATAGTTGTAATAAATTTTGTGGAAGTATAGAAAAACAAACGTTTTTCAGTGTTTTATTGTGAGATATAATTATTTGTACAGGGTGTCCAAAAACAATTTTTTAATTAAATTATTTGACAAAAAAGAAGAATGCATGTAATTTATTTAACTCAGAATACATTTTACAGTTGCCCGTAAACAGAAAAAAATGTGTATTTCAGAAATAAACATTGCTTTTCGATTAAATTAAATATTCAAGCCAGCTTCCGCCAGCCACCTACCTCTTGGAAATTTTAACATTTAATTTACGCGAAAAGCAATGATTATTTGTGATATAAACATTTTTGTCTGATTTCTGACAGCAGTAAAATGTATTTTAATTTAAATTTAATAAGTTACACACATTTTTCTTTTTTTTGCCAAAGGACATCGCACACATCTTATGGAAAATATAATGTCACTCAAATTCAATAAAATTTATACGAATAGATTCGTTTTAAATTAACGGTCAAATCTTATCATTGCGGCAACTCTTAATTATGATTAATTACGGCGCAAATTGCAATTAAAGTTTATCGAAATCAAATTTTTTAGTCAGTAAAAGTGTCAGTTACAATTACTATTGCTCTGGGTGCTATTCAAAAGAGCTTAAACCCCGCTGGGCCCCCGCTGGGCCTAAGCGGATTAGTAAAACTAATCCGCTGATTTATGGAGTACCGACAATTTGGGTATTATAAAATATTTTTTCTCTCTCTAACTTATGTACGTATCCATTTGATTTCAGATTTATTTATATCAATTTCTGCGCTTATTATTGAAAATATGGAGTTGGCGCAATGATAAGATTTGACCGTTAATTTAAAACGAATCTATTCGTATAAATTTTATTGAATTTGAGTGACATTATATTTTCCATAAGATGTGTGCGATGTCCTTTAATTTAAAATAATATTTCTGACACCCTGTATAAATAAGTATGTAAATGTTTATATTACTGAATAGAGAATTTAATGACCTTTCAAATGAGCTAGCACACGACCCCTATAATAGGGAGAGAATAATTATATCATTTAAAAAAATCATCGATTACGTCATCACGCCCAGATGGATGTCACTTATATGAGATATAATATGCCAAAATATCATAATTTAAAAATAATAAAAAATATGAAAAAAAATTTTTAGGAAACGCTTTTCTTTAGTTACTAGTGACTAAAATTAAATATATAAAAAAAATCAACTAAAAAGCAAAAAAATAAAAAAAATTCAAACTCGAAGGGTTATTCGAAACAAATTGTTAGACAGATTAAATATACAAAAATCTCACATATTCGTTAAAAAATTGAAAAACTCTAACACATTCGTCAAAGAAAAGCGTGGGGCGTCTTCATCGAATAAACGGTTTTCGCCCCACGCTTTTCTTTAACGAATGTGTTAGATTTTTTCAATTTTTTAACGAATGTGTGAGATTTTTGTATATTTAATCTGTCTAACAATTTGTTTCGAATAACCCTTCGAGTTTGAATTTTTTTTTATTTTTTGCTTTTTAGTTGATTTTTTTATAATATTTTTAATTTTAGTCACTAGTAACTAAAGAAAAGCGTTTCCTAAAAATTTTTTTTTCATATTTTTTATTGTGACTATGTTTGATGTTAAATATTTCTTTAATCTAAATTAATATGCTCTTTTTTTCCAGATATACACCTATATATATCTGTTGATTTCTTCAGATATTGTGTTACTTTTACTAAAAGCATAGTGTGGTGTTTAATTTGTTTACTGTTTGTGTTTTCTTAATAATTTATTTGTTCAAAATAATATTTGCGTCTGTTAATCCAGTTAAAGATCCTTAATCTCATAGTTAATTATCTGTTTACCTCATAGGTCATTATTTATTTATTACCTAGTTGTTTTCTACTGGTAAATTATTGTGTATAGACCAGTGCAAATAACAAAAAAACATATTAGATAACATGTGGAACATTTTTCACCAAATCTGGATGAGGGGAACATGGGTTGGGGGAGAGCTTTTAGGGGTGAAAACGGTTAATTACGATTTGCGGCAAAACGGCACATCCTCTCGAAAAAAGTTAAATCGCAAATTTGTAGGATATAAGAAGGTCTACAACTTTTGTAAATGAGCATTTTTCACATAACCTCAAAATATCCGAGAAAATTGGAAAATTCGATGTTTTTGATTTTATTTTATTTTTCTCACTGAAAAAAATTTTTTTGTTTTACCAAATATGGTGGACACTTACCCCTTTATGTCCCAAACACGCTGTAATTTTTTTGTATAAAAATATTTTTTAAAACTCTTGTTTTTTATGTTTAAGGGAAAATGTAAGCATTTTTTCAATTGAAAAATCTCCCGAAATTTTTTTAGCTTTTTTAAAGAAGTTGGCATTTTTTTTGTTTATTGAAACCTCTATTTTCTGATGGTGTAAAAAAATATATACGTTACTGTGGAAAATTTTGTCACAAAAGGCAAAAATCGGAAATTTAATTTCAACCCCTCACCATTTTCAGATTCTCAGACGTAATGTAAATTGCATAGCTGCGGAAAGTTGCATAGAGGAAACTGCAGAATCTGTAATAAGCATTACGGAATGTGATAAAGAAATGCCATCAAAGAAGCAAAAACTTAATTAATTGATGAAAAATTGGCCATTAAAATTATAATAATTACTTTCTTTTGTATTAAATAAACTTTTTCGTTAAAAAAGTTGTTGCGACTTTTAATTTGGTTCATGAGAAAAAAGTTTAAAAAAATGTAGCTTATAGGTAAGTAGGCCGACTTTAAAAAAAAAATAAAGTTTAAAAAAAAATAAAAAACACGCTTTTAAAGCACTAAAAATTTAAAAATAACTTTTAAAATTAAAGCTAGTAATATTTTATTTTTAAATTTTTAGTGCTTTAAAAGCGTGTTTTTTATTTTTTTAACTATAATTTATTCACAAAATTAAAAATCACAGATAACGGCATTAGTGTAGTAAATTTTTAACAGAGGTTCGTTGGTTCCTGCTCGCTATGCCACTTATATTACGTCTGAGAATCTGAAAATGGTGAGAGGTTGAAAATAAATTTCCTATTTTTGCCTTTTGTGACAAAATTTTCCACAGTAACGTATATATTTTTTACACCATCAGAAAATAGAGGTTTCAATAAACAAAAAAAAATGCCAACTTCTTCAAAAAAGCTAAAAAAATTTCGGGAGATTTTTAAATTTAAAAAATGCTTACATTTTCCCTTAAACATAAAAAACATGAGTTTTAAAAAATATTTTTATACAGAAAAATTACAGAGTATTTGGGACAGAAAGAGGTAAGTTTCCACCATATTTGGTAAAAAAATTTTTTTTTTCAGTGAGAAAAAAAAATTAAAATCAAAAACATCGAATTTTCCAATTTTCTCGGATATTTTGAGGTTATGTGAAAGATGTTTATCTACAAAATTTGTAGATCTTTTTATTGCCTACAACATTGCAATTTAACTTTTTTCGATAGGATGTGCCGTTTTGCCGCAAATCCTAATTAACCGTTTTCACCCCTAAAACCGCTCCCCCAACCCATGTTCCACTCATCCAGATTTGGTGAAAAATGTTCCACATGTTATCTAATATGTGTACTTTCATTTGGAATTGGTCTCATCCTGCTATTAATTTTTTATTTTTTTTGGTCCATTTTAGAGCTATCTGCACTGGTCTAGTATTGATTGATTGCTGACATATTTTTGAAAACTTTTATACTTATTTATCACTTAAATGTATACCCATAATACGTTTGCCTAATAATTTAATTTAAAAATAACATGTCTGCAAAAATATTTTGCAATCTGTCTGTAATCTTGATATACTCTTAAAGTAATCTTCAGCGCAAAAGAAAAAAGGAAATACTAAAATGTGAATAAACTATTGACTCTTCTTCTTCTTAGGGCGTTTGTCCATTCCGAACGTTGGCGATCATTCTGGCTATGATGATTTTGTTGGTTGCTATACGGAGTAATTGTGTTGAGGTCTTTCTATACCATGCTCTCACGTTACCAAGCCAGGATATTCTTCTTCGTCCTGGGGCACTTTTTCTTCAATTTTACCATGCAAAATGCATTGGAAGAGGATTTTGTTATCTAATTTTATAGGTCTGGATCACGCGTATGAAAAAAAAGTTGATTAATAGCAAGCTGAAAATTTGTTAACCGCTTAACGGTGTCTAGTCGGACAAACTTTCATGTATGGGAACACTGGAACAGGGAAAGTTTTAATTGTGGAACAGGTTAAAAATTTGGAATGTCAGACCACGAAAAAGTCCCATGTATTTTGTCGGACAGAACTTCCAATTGATTTGTTACCCTTTCATTAAACTCTAATGCAAAAATCAGACTGCTATTTGTCACCTGTCATAATTCCTGTCATTTGACATGTTCGACGTGTTCCACTCATTAAAATGCCCAGTTGGTGATAAATGGCAGTCTGATTTTTGCAGGACAGTTTAATGAAAGGGTAACAAATTAATTGGATATTCTGTTCGACAAAATACATGGGACGTTTTTGTAGTCTGACGTTCCAAATTCTTAACCTGTTCCACAATTAAAACTTCCCCTGTTCCAGTGTTCCCATAAATCAAAGTTTGTTGGGTTAGATACCTCAAGCTATTAAAAAATTTTCAGCTTACTATTAATCAACTTTTTTTCATAATTGGGATCCAGACCTATTAGTACTGAGTCTTCGATATTATTTTCTCCTACCTTCATCCTTTTTACAAGCATATTCTAGTACTGCGGTAAACATCACAATCTGACAAATGTCGGACTCCTCTGCTGATTGGGATATGATCCGTGTTTTTATGTAGTTTCACCGACATAGTTGCGTTCTTGTATGTATTGTAAATTAATCTTGTGTATCGGTAGTCAATACGGCATGCTTGTAATGCTTCCAGGATTTTGTTGAATTCTACCGTGTCAAAGGCTTTATGGAAATGGAAGTCTACAAAAGCCAGAACGAGTGGTCCATTGTATTCGATAGTTTTTCTATTATCGTTTTAATGCTCTGTAGGTGATCATAATTTGTTCCAAATCCGGTACGAAATCCCGCTCTCTCTCTCTCTCTCTCTCTCTCTCTCTCTCTCTCTCTCTCTCTCTCTCTGTCTCTGTCTCTCCTGTCGTTTCCCCATTACTGAGGATCGTGATTTCTTCCAATATTCCTAACAATGTTTCTCCATTGGTCTCTATCTTCAGCTGCTCTAAAAACTTCGCAGAATGAGTTTCCAGCTGAATGCTTTATTTGGTCAGACGGATGGAGGATTCCAGCTGGAGAAGAATGCGTAGCATTCTTCTCCAGCCCCATATCTCAAAGGCATCAATTTTTTGGCGCTCGCATGCGCGAAGAGTCCAAGTCTCTGCTCCGTATAGAAATATTGAGAATACAAGGGCATTCACCAGTCTCATCTTGATATTTTGAGAGATAGATCTGTCTTTCCAAACTTTAGTTAGGCAACTTATCGCATTTTTTGCCATACCAATACGTCTCCGAACTTCTGCTTCACAGTTACCATCGTTAGTTATACTAGACCCGAGATAGACAAAGGTGTTTACTATCTGGTATTCCTGTAATATGTTAGTCAGTTGAATAGTGTCAAATCTGTCGACCACCATTATTTTTGTCTTAGCTTTGTTGATTTTCAGAACAACTTTATTATTGCTTTCGTACTCAACTCTTGCAGAAAATCAACCATTTCTTGCTCATTTGCTGCTATAAGTGTAGTGTCATCAGAAAATCTTAAATTGGAGATTTTCCTACCAGCTACTGTTACTCCACCGGCCCATCCTTCTAAAACCATCCTTATGACATGTTCACCATAAATGTTAAATAAGTCAGGTGCCAACACGAATCCTTGTCTAACACCTCTCTCGGTCTTGAATTGATTTGAGAACTTCTGATCTAGTCGTACTGTCGCTATATTAGACTGGTACAGATTTTTAATAAGTGTCACCAGGTGCATTGGTGCGCCCATTTCTATTAAAATTGACCACAGATTTATCCCGCTTACACAATCAAATACCTTTTGGTAGTCAACGAATCATATAATCATAGGTACTTGAAATTCTCTAGACTTTTCAATGAGTTCTCTCAGGTTCAGGATTTGTTCCTTTGTACCTTTACCCTTTACAAACCCCGCTTGTTCCTGAGGTATTTGGTAATGTAGATAGGTTTTTAATCTGTTTTTGATGATATGCAACAAGATTTTACTAGCATGTGTTATTAGTGACAGTGTGCGGTAGTTTTCACATCTGGTAGTAGTTCCTTTTTTGTGTAGTGGGATATAAATTGAGGTACACCAATCAGATGGCCATTTTCCTGAATTCCAAACAGCGACACAGATAGAATGGATGATATGTAATCCTTTGTCACCTAGTAACTGTAGTATTTCACATGGTATTGAATCAATGCCTGGGGATTTATTTCTCTTTAGTGATTTAATTGCATCTTTGACTTCAGCGAGTAAGACAGTAGGTTCTCTAGGGTAGTCAGAAGACCACTGATTTTCTGCTGATACCTCGTTATTTTTATATAGCTCGCCACAGTAGTTTCGCCATGTTTCCAATATTTCATCAGCATCGGTCTTTAAATTACCTTCCTTATCTATTACAGACCACGTTTGAGGTTTAAATTCTCTGGTAAGGAGTTTGATCTTCTGGAATAAGTCCCTCGGTTCATTTCGACAGCCATGTTCCTCTATCTCTCTGCATATTTGAGAGATGTAGTCTTTATCTTTGCGGCACTGTTTTCTGATTTCTCTCGATAACGCTGTGTATTCATCGTTTGTTCCGTATCTAGTTTTATGTTCTTTTCTGCGTTGAATCACAGTCCACGTATTATCGGATATCCATGGCTTACGGCCTGCGGAAACCGCTGCCTCACAGTCTTTTGCAGCCTCGATCACCTTATCTTTGAGATAGATCCAAGTGCTCTCAGGGTCACCATCTACTTGGTCTAAAGAAAGAGCATCTTCTAGGTTTTGTTGAAAGTCATTGATTTTTGATGGACTTAGATGACTTTTCTCTGGGGTCTTCTTTTGGGGACTTTAAAACGAAGTCGAACGTTCAATATCAGGAGTTGATGATCGATTCCACAGTCTGCGCCAGGATATGTTTTACAGTTGATGGACGACGCTTGCTCTATTGGCTGGTAGAAATCAAGTTGTTTCTCAAAACGATTCGTTACTATTCTTGTTTGGATAGGAGTTTGTATAGGTGAATAAAAAGGCTTATAGGTCTGTAGTTCTCTAATTCATGGGGATCTCCTTTTTTTTGTACATTAGAATTACCTCAGAATTGTGCCATTTGTCGGGTATTTGTCCAAAAGGTACATGTTAAAAAGGTTTTTTATTTTCTTAAGTAGGCAAGTGCTCCCGATTTTGATTGCATCAGTAACTACACAATCTTCGCCTGGAGATTTGTTATTCTTGGTTTTTCTTAGAGCTAGTTTTATTTTAGACCTGGTCTATTTCGTCTATTGTGATTTCCGGTAGTAGTTCTGATCGTTGGTTGACAATATAATATCTTAATAGAATAAAATATATTAAACATATCAGTACTTACCTCCATCGGGTATATCTTTAAAGAGATCATCCAAATATTGTTGGTCTGATGAGTTCAGCTTCTCAGCAACACTTAAACCAATGCAGATTCCCAAACAAATTATAAAAAGTAGCGATTTTAGACCCATTTTTTTTATCTGAAAACGTTTACTAGTATTAATTTATATGATTAATTAGTGCAGAAACGTTTGGTTATTGATTTAGTGTATGATTTACTATGAAAATGATAGTGGTTTGACTATAATTTGTGACCTACTGGAGAAGTTGTTGAATACAAAAATACAACAAATTACGGATTATAATAACAGAAGAGAGACTAGAAAATTGTACAAGAAAACCAAGCAATACACACAAGGATACATGACAAGAACAACAGTTTGCAAGGACAAAATGGGACAATTATTAGCAAGAAAGAGGAAATAATAGTGAAAGGGTGGAAGGATAATTTTCAAAAGCTCTTAAATCCAGAAAAAGAACAAAACCAAGATGAAGAAATAATTCACCACGCAGCAGAACAACTAGTTGAGCAACCAACATTGGAAGAATCTATAAACGTCATAAAGCATCTAAAAAATAACAAAGCACCTGGCACAGATGGAATAACTGCAGAACTAATAAAGAAGGGTGGACATGTGCTATGGAAATATCCAAAACTATTCTTTATCTCCATTATTGGCTAATATATTTATGGAGGATTTCGAAACTAATATTATTTCTAAACAAAATTTAAAACCCACAGTATGGTGGAGATATGTAGATGATGTGTTTTCAATATGGCCTCATAGATCAGAATTGTTGGATACATTCCTGAATATTATAAACGATCAAGAAGAGACAATAAAATTTACAATGGAAAAGGAATACAATAACACCCTGCCTTTCCTCGATGTTTTAGTCTCAAAGAAGGATAGTGGATATGAGACTCAAGTTTATAGAAAACCAATACATATATCTCAATTACAAATTAAATCACATCAACGTTAAAAAGGGAATCATTAAATCCTTATATGATAGAAGCAAAATTACTTGTTCTAACGAAAATTCATTTTTAGAAGAGAAACAATTGTTAACATCTGTTTTATTAAAAAATGATTATCCTTTATCGTTAATAAATAAGGAATTGTCAAGATTGGATCGAATGGAACAGAACAACTTAGAACGGGATCCTACAACATTCACAAGAAATAATACGAGGAAAATATCAATACCGTATATAAAAGGACTATCCGAGAAACAATAGGAAATAAATTCAACATTTAAACAAAAAAGAACAAAGAATTGCATTTATAAAATACCTTGTGAATGCGAACAATTTTATTTAGGTGAAACATCAAGACCATTAAACCTTAGAATAAGTGAACATCAGTCTTATATTAAAAATAGAGAATTTGATAGATCTCAAATATGTCAACACGCATGGGATAATGAACATAGAGTTCAGTGAAGATTCAAGTATAGTCCTGAACAGTAGATTTTTCAAGAGAAAAATCAAAGAAGCGGCTCTAATTATGCTAAATGAAACCAATTGTGTCGCAAATTCCTCGGTAGAATGCAGGAGGATGTGGTTACCCATACTGAAAGATTAAGTCAATAGAAAGAAAATACCACAATTAGTAAGTCAATAACATATCGAGTTAGTACATATTTTATATTTTAGTATTACTTATTGTATATCTATGTATTATTAATATTATTTATAATTTAAACATATTAAAGTCAGAATTTGGTATTAGTTTTTTGAAAGTAAATTAAATGTAAGACCAAATACTTACGATGTCGGGATAGTATCACGAGGTTTTTTTCCTGGTTTTCCCTCGTGATTTACTATGAAATCTCTAACGCGAGAATTTTACTGTCATCGTTGCATTTAGTTTTCTTTTTAAAGACAGATCACATGCTATGATTTTTTGTGACGGATATTCTTGAGTTGGGGTTGATTTCATATAATCGAATGAACTATCTTTCAGTAAAGTCGTCCCAGGAACGCAACTCATAAATATTGGCAATATCATTTTAAAGTCTTCTTCTTTAAAATGTATAATATATGTCTGAATTTCCAATATAAATGAGTCACATTAAATAAATTAATAGAAGAATATTTTACTTAGCAACAACATTTTTGTTTAATTTAGTAGTATTTTGTATTTTGACAACGACACCCGATTTGGGCGTCGAAACGTTAATAAAATCATTTTTTGGTAAAATTGTGGTTTATTTCCCGTTGAAAATAGTTGATTATAAAAATGCCACAAGAAAATAGCTTCAGAACAACATCAGGAGTAAATGGAGGTTAGAAAATGAAAAATACCGGGTGTCCACTTATATTTTCCCCCATTTTAACTGCCTATAACTTCTAAACGGCTCAAGATAAAAATATGCGGTTTTCACTGAAATGTTTTATTTTAGCAAAAGTTTTGTCTAAATGGATAAATTTTTTATATCGCTTTCAAATACGAAATAAAATATGGCGGATTTTTAAAAAAAACTTTGTTGACTTTTTTTTAATGGAACACCCAGGATATTCTTTTGTAAATTGAAAGAAAGGTCATTCACCTATCTAGCTATATAAAGTTTTTCAAAATCGGTTGTCAAATCACTGAGTAATTAATTTTTAAAATGAGAGGTGCAACGTGGATATCACATACCTAAATAACATAACTAACCAAGTTATGTGATTTCCACATTGCATCTCTCATTTTAAAAATTAATTGCTCAGTCATTTGACAACCGATTTAAAAAAAAATATATCGCTGGATAGATAAATGACGGTTTTCTCAAGTTTTTAGGTAAGTGACCATTTTTTATATCGCTTTTAAATAAAAAATGGCGGATTTTTGAAAAAAAAAACGTTGTTGACTTTTTTTATTAAAACACCCAGTATATTTTTTGTATCTTGAAAAAACGGTCATTTACCTATCCAGCGATATAAAATTTTTTAAAATCGGTTGCCAAATGACTGAGCAAATAATTTTTAAAATGAGAGATGCAATGTGGAAATCACATAACATAATATCATTTTGCTCAGTTATGTTATTTAGATATGTGATATCCACGTTGCACCCCTCAATTTAAAAATTAATTACTCAGTGCTTTGACAACCGATTTTGAAAAACTTTATATCGCTGGATAGGTGAATGACCTTTCTATCAATTTACAAAAAAATATACTGGGTGTTCCATTAAAAAAAAGTCAGCAACATTTTTTTCAAAAATCCGCCATTTTTCTTTTCGTATTTGAAAGCGATATAAAAAATTGAATCCATTCAGACAAAACTTTTACTAAAATAAAACATTTCAGCGAAAACCGCATATTCCTATCTTGAGCCGTTTAGAAGTTATTGGCAGTTAAAATGGGGGAAAATATAAGTGGACACCCGGTATAAAAATGAGGAACTATACGGAACAAACTAAATTAATCAAAAATTATTTTTTTTATTTGTTTTATAAAAACTATCAAAAAAGAGAAAGTTCTCATGGGAAATATAATATTTTGATCACCTGTGTTTGTTAAGAATATAATATATTTAAATATATACCTATTAATTAAAAATTCTCTTATTTATTAAAATAACATATTATAATATGAATGCTTTTTGTTAATTTGCTTACCTAGTGATCAATAGTTTTGTATGAATATAAAGAAATACTATGTCGTCAAAAACTATCTTGAGAATGACTGAAACGTACTGAAGATTAAGCAAATTTTGTTTGTTTCATATGAGGTTAAGCTAATACTAATTCTAGAGATATATTTCGGTATCTCTTTTAGAATTAAGATTAGAGACAAACAATTTGACAGGTTAATCCTTTTCGTAGATTATATCTGCAAAGTTGTTTATTGGAATTAGCTGCAATGTACCTAAGATACTGAATTTTACGAATGTGAATTCTTAAAATTGTTGATTAGATTCTGTTTCATTGGAACTAGTTTTTAGTCAATAGAATATCAATTATTGGATAAATTATTAAAGAGGCTTATGATAAAATTGACATGCGCTTAATGGAATGTTGAAAAGCAAGTTTTATCAAGAAAGGTAAAAATACAGTTATACAAAACAACTATACGACCAATAGTAACATACTGCAGTGAGACATGGACAATGACAAAAAATGAACAAAGTTTACTGGAGATCTGGGAAAGGAAAATCCTGAGGAAGATATATGGAGGAGTAATAATGGACGGTTTATGGGTAAGAAGATCAAATGTTGAGTTAAAGGAATTATACAATCAACCTAATATAATAGGAGTGATAAAGGCACAGATACTTAGATGGCGAGGTCACATAGAAAGGATGCCGAACGCGAGGTCTCCAAACAGGGCACTAAACTACACCATAGTCTCAAAAAAAGAGAAAAGGAAGATCGAAAAATAGATGGAAGCAAGAGGTCGAAAAAGATATTGAAAAATGGGGTTAGAAGGCCAGAGAAGAAAAATGAATAACAGGAAGGAATGGAGAAAAATCACATAACAAGCCAGAGAAGATCTAGGTAACTAAAGAAGAGTGAAAATGAAGAACGAACAAACTTTTAAAGCCATGGGCCTCTAAGGCCTTTAGTGTCCTTCATTTGTAAAAAGTTGAACGTAGGCCTCCCCCTTATTTTTCCACTCTTCTCGGTTAAGTGCTAATCCTGTCTATCTGGTGCCTGCGTATCTTTTTAGGTCATCCGACAATCTTATCTGTGGTTTGCCCTTTCCTCTTTTATGGTCCCAAGGTCTCTAGTGGGTTATCGCTTCATTCCATCATCCGTATCTTTGTCTGCTGTTGTGTCCTGCAAATTTCCATTTGAGAGTAGCTGCATGTTGGTTTACGTCTTTTACTTTGGGTTTATTTCTGAACCGTGTATTCTCCTTTTTGTCACTTAGCTTGATACCCAGTATCTGCCTTTCCATTGCCCTTTGAGTCTTGGTCATCTTTTCCATATTTTACTTTATGAAGGTCCATGTCTGTGGTCCATACGTAAGTAGGCACTGGCAGGACACATTGATCATATACTTTTGTGCAGAGGTATTGGGCGTATTTCTGGTTTTTCAGGATATAGCTCATTTTTCCGAATGTCAACCATACGAGTCTTATTCTCCTTTCTATTTCTGCTGTTTGATTTACTTTATTCAGTTTCATTATTTGCCCTAGGTATATGTACTCCGTGACTTTCTGTAGTGTAGGGGAAAGTTGGACAAAACCGGGTACCAGTCCAAAAAACGGTCTGTATTTTGTGCTATGTTAGAGTAGCAAACGTTTGCCACAGATTGAAATATTCTCAAATGACTTATATTTGATATACCAATTTTTTTATTTTTGTGAAAATATTGCAAAATACCCGGTTTTGTCCAACCGGTATGATAAAACCGGGTAGTAACTTAATTACCATGTAAAAAGACTAATGGACAGAAAATAAAATATTTATTGAAAGTATGTGAACAAAAATTGAAAATCTGTGAACAGAAGTCCCAAATAAAAACTTCATCTACATTATCATACAGGCACTACAGGCTTCATGATCCCATTTGGTGCAAGACACACATTTTATCCAGCCTTTCTTCGCCTTAGAATTTGAAAATAGCTCATTGTAATATAGACACGCATCGTCATTATTATCTTCTTCCTACAAACTCTCATAATCTGCAATCGGTAATTTCGGAACCAATTTTGTTTTATGGTGCAGCCTTTTTTACCACTTTTTTACCGCGTAGTTTTTTTTACTAGCTTTATTAACAGAGTTACCATTTCTTCCTTTTTTTCACATTTTCACGCGATCTTCTAAAGTGGATTGCGGAACATTGAAACTTTGAGAGGCTTTTTTGCATACAATCCTATGTTCTAGCACTTCAACGATTGCATTTTGCATGCTTTCTTGATCCCATGACTGACGAGTAGTTTTTCTTTTATAATGTCACATGTTTTAGTTAACTAAAACCAAAAGAACCACTGCAGAAACTGGAAGTAACAATAGGTCTGATAAAATCGGGTACCCGGTTTTGTCGATTTTCGGACTACCCGATTTTGTCAAACTCGTAAACAAAACATTAAATATTATTTAAATTTTTAAGTTTTGAAATAATATTCAAAATTTTTGGCGAAATTAAAAATAATATGTATTATGTTACATGTATTCAATCATAAAATGGCTATTAGTAAAGTTATACAGTAGAAGAAAAAACAAATAAGTAGAAATGAATATACGCGAATGTTGGTGGTAAAGGGCCACTAATTTTAACATTGTCTGATAGATAGCAGCAGACAGTTAGAAGAATTAAGGGGTACCCGGTTTTGTCCAACTCTCCCTATTTGCATGGTTTCGTTGTCCTCTTTAACGTTTGTCATATATTTAGTCTTTGTGTAGTTCATTTTGAGACCTATCTCGTTTGCTTCGTTGTCCAATCGTGTCATCGTTTCGTTAAGATCTTTCATATTGTCTGATATCACCGCTATGTCATCCGCATATCTCAGGTTATTCAGATGTTGTCCATTGATGTTGATTCCTTGTTGTGCCATTCAAGTTTTTTTAATATATCTTCTAGTGCTTGTGTAAATAATTTTGGGGATATTGTGTCCCCTTGCCTAATTCCTCTATTTATTTTTATTGGTTTGGTGTTTTGATGTAGATGTTTAATTATTATTGTTGCTTTTTCGTAGATATTTTTCAACATTTCTGTATATTGATAGTCGATCGAGGATTGTATGACTCAGTGTTTAATACTGTCAAAGGCATTTTCAAAATTCACAAAAGCAATATATAGCGGTCTGTTGTGCTGTAATGTTGTGCATGCCAAAAAACTAATCAAGCTAATAAGAATGACCTTAAATAAGACAAGCAATGAAATAGTGTGGAACAGTCACAAATCGGAAGAGTTTGTAATTAAAAAAGGACAGACAAGGCCCTCTATCGACCGTGTTATTTAATCTGGTTTTGAAAATAATTGTAAAGAACAACAGAATAGACGCTGCTAGAAAAAAAGAATAACCAAAAGAAATAAAGAGAAGATTAGTGAGAAAAGCAAAAAAATCGGCCTATAAATAAATGAAAATAAAACGAAATACATAGTGCTAGGAAACACACAAAGAGAACCAACCTAAAGATTGAGAACAATAAATATAAATTTAAAAGAGTAAAGCACTTTACATATCTGGGTGTCAAATTAGATGAAAAAGGATACGAGCAAAATGTACTAAGACACAGCACACAGCACAGCAAACAGTAACCGAAAGGTCGATTGCAGCTATTGTCTGAGAATTGTGGTAGTCTGATAATCATCATCATCATCAGTGGCGTTACAGCTCTTTATGAGCCAAAGCCTTCTTCAGAACAATCCTCCATTCGCCCCTGTCTCTGGTAACTCTTCTCCATGCTCTAATTCCAATACATTTCAAATCTTTTTCTAGGTTGTCTTGGTACCTACGCTACGTCTCGGTCTTCCTCTTGCTCGTTGTCTTATCGGCCCTCTTCGGTCAAAAACTTTTCTGACTATGGAATCTTCCTCTCGTCTGACTACATGACCATCTAAGGCGTATTACCTTAATGAATTTTACAACATCAGGTTCTCCAAAACTTCTATACAACTCAAAGTTGTAACGCCTGCGCCACAAACCTTGTTCTTTTACCTCCATATGTTCGTCTTAGGATTTTTCGCTCAAAACGTTTGAGCAGTTCTTGGTCATTCTGTGTAAGTGACCAAGTTTCTGAACCATATGTTAGCACTGGTCTTATTAGTGTTTTGTATACAGTCAATTTAATTTTTCTAGGTATTATTGACTCATCTCCCAGCAAACAGACCGAGGTGTTAATTACGTGAATTTTGGGTACATTTGTCACCAATATACGTAAATTATTTACGTGAATTTCACGTGAAAATTTGGTTGGAATGTCACATTGAAAATACGTCTTTAAATTACGTGAATAACTCGTCTTCAATAGACGTGTTATTGACCTTAAATAGCAATAAAATCTTTCGGGAAATTCACGTTGCAAATACGTGTTGATTAACGTATCTTTTAGGAAATGTATGTATTAGTATTCACGTGAAAGATACGTCCTCGGTTCACGTAAATAATTCGACCTTAATTAACTTATGAATCACGTAATTGTTATCCATATGATATAAATAAAACAAGCATATAAAGTATTAACAATGTATTTATTTAGTAAAATTTAGAGACTTTAAAACATTTGTCCTGTATAATTATTATATAAGATAATGAACCAAAAAATACCGACCTAAAGACACATTAAAAAATTTGCCAACACAAAACACAACACAGGTCACTTTTTATTTCGAGGAGGGCACTTCGACACTTTCTTGTTTTTTCTAATTGCATCATGCCACTTCAACCCTCGAGCAGTGAGGTAAACGTTAATACGAAAGACATTATACTATAAATAAACCCTATGAATAAACCCGCCTAAAATAAAACGAGGGAAATAAAGCTCTTCACGTTTCACTTTTTGTTGTGAGAAATGTGAGAAGCCAGAGAGAGAAGCTGATGTTAGAGGTTTATATTTATATTTAGATCATCGATTATAAAAATCGATTATTTTTAAATTATAGTTAAACTATTCTACTTACCTTAAATTAGTATTACGAATTTTCTTTTTGTTTTTAAATTTCTTCTACTATTAACTAATTGGTCTTACTAAAAATCTATTTCAATACCAGAATAACATAAAAAAATAATCCTATCGAAACGTATCTATTATTCGATAAATCGATTAATTTAGTTTTCGAACTAACTATGTTAGTCACGTGATGGTATTTAAAGGAGGAGAAAAGTTTGGTAGTACTTCATCACCGCGCGCGATTTGAAAATAAGACTCAACATCATTTTAGCTCCTGGGATATTTTTAAAGAAAAAAATAGCTTCAAATCAAGGTTGGATTGAAATAGTTATGCTAAATGATCTTAAAAGCGAAATCATAAACTTTTTGTTTAAATATTGGTATTATTTACATTACTTTTACGTGAAATATATACATCTAATTTTTCGACGTCCATAAAATACAATGAGTAAAATTCAAGCGATACGTATTTAACCAACAGCGTTGTAAAATTTTTGTTTCCAAAATATTTCTCAAAATTTAACCAAAGGAAGTTATTTCTGTTTCGTGATTATTACGTGAAATAAACGTACCTTTGCGATGTAACCAAAATTCACAAATATTATAAAAAACATGTACTATATTCGTCATTATGATTTTATATTATTCTAATGTCAAACATGTATAAAGAAAGCACAAATATATAGGTGAATGATTTGGCACTGAAATACGTTTTTTTCCCGTCATAAATCACCGAGTTACGTATTCATTGAAATTTGCCGTAAATTTAACGTAATTATCACGTAATTGGGCTCAAGTCTGTTTGCTGGGCTGTCTTCTTAAACCATAGTAACACTTATTGGCGACCACTATGCTTCTTTTAATTTATTCACTGACATTGTTATCTTTAACCAGCAGCGAGCCTAAGTATATGAAGGTGTCGACACCTTTCAGTTCTAGGTCGTCAATTATTATTCTTGTAGGTGTCGGGTTGCTTGACCTAGTGCAACACATATATTTGGTCTTTTGAACATTTATATTTAGCCCCATTCTCTGTGCAGATGCTCTTAACAACCGAAATGCTTCAGTCAGAGATTCTTTAGATCTACCTATGATGTCTATGTCATCTGCGTATCCGACAATTTGTAATGATTTGTTAAAGATAGTACCATTCGTATTAATTTGGGACTCTTGAATTATTTTTTCTAATGTCACGTTAAATAAAAGACACGATAATCCATCACCCTGTCTTAGTCCATTTTTGCAATGGAAGGATCTTGCTTGAGAGATAGTTTTGGATTTTTACCATGCTCTCTCCTCCTGTGAGTTCAGTTAATTGGACAAGATGAAACAGTATTTGAAATTCTACCATAGCAAGTAGAAGTTAACTGAGTCGTATGCGTCTTTGAAGTCCACAAATATGTGCTGGATGTCGATGCCGAACTCTAGGGTTTTTTCAAGGGATAGTCTGATAATATTAGATTAAAAAGTTCAACCATTACATGAACAACATCTTCATCAATTAAATGGACTCATCATCTGGTCCAGTAGATTTGCCCTCAATTTGTGTTTTTGATGACAAAGATGTATTATGCTTCTGATTCGACTAAATAAATGAATTTTGCTATTTATCAAGCCTTCCAATTTTTTGAGAAATCTAATTTTGCTAGTTTGGATTTTAGAGTTATCTCTTTGAGTCATTATATAGCCAACGTGTGGTCTGACACGTTGGTCAGTAAACAACTGTTGGTAAGTGTCCAACATTTAAAGATGAAAGATGGATCAAGACAATTTTAGAATGCAGACCTAGACACGATACTTATCATAGTCGAGACGTCCTCCAACAAGGTGGTGGGACGACATCAAGCTCATCCATCACCACTGTAGTGATGTTGATTATAGTTACTTTCGAGTATTCGTTACAAATCGTTCTTTTGTATAAGTAATCATTTACACTATTCGTTACTTTGATTACTATGATTACTTTTGTATTTGAGTACCGGTAATCATATCGAGAATCGTATTTCTCAGTAGGTAGGTATTTTTTATTGGTATTCCAATTTAACAACGACCTTCACCGATCTGTTTAAGGGATAAAAATGATTTGATTACTATGATTACTTTTGTTTCTTTTGTATTTGAGTACTGGTAATCATATCGAGAATCGTATTTCTCAGTAGGTAGGTATTTTGTATTTTGTATAGATATAGATATAGTTCTAGATAAAAATATAGGGTTCTTGCATTAGATCTTTGTTAATGGCATACATTACATATTTTACTCTGTTTCATCTTCTATCTTCACCCTCCCACCCTTAAAACGCTTCATACCGATAACGATACCGGTCCCGTCCGTTTCTCGCTGGGATACGAAGTAATCAGAATAATCAAAGTAATCAAAGTAGATACAATAGTCGTTACTCGGTCTGATACGATTGGTACGAAGTAATCAGAGTAATCAAAGTAGATACAATAGTTGTTACTCACTCTGATACGATTGGTACGAAGTAATCAGAGTAATCAAAGTAACGATTTGCCTCTCTGTATAGTAATCGTTACTTTCGGTATTCGTAAGTAACGAGTACTTTGTAACGAATTAATACTTTTCCAACATCTCCATCAAAACTGGATTAAGGGTGCTCAAGATCGGAAGCAATGGAATTATTTACGGGAGACAAATGTTCATCAGTGGACTCAAAACAGCTAATGATAATGATTGACATCAATCTGTTTTGATAAAAAACAAAAATTATTCGAGTATCTTTTCTTTTCAGTTTCTATGTGCCAATGATTCATTTTCAGATATTTAGTTTTGACGTAAGATATATAGATTTATTATTAATTTCAGTATTTTTATTATTTTTTCAATGATGTTATGATTGCGTTAAGAGCAGATGTACACAATAAAGTACTTATGTCTATTTATATCATCAATCGCCTTTATATTCAATAATGAAGGGTCTCAAGTTTAAAGTTTAAGTAGTCCATAGAAATAGTAATAAAACCTTTTTGACCGATTACCTGATACCAAGATAATTGTTCTACTCTTATATATGTATATCTTCTTCTTCTTGTGGCACTCCTATCGGAGATTGGGAATCGTCAAGGCTATCCTGACCTTGTTTACAGCTATTATTTTCAGGTTTCTTGCGTCTATTCCTGTTCACTTCATCATTTGTTCATGCCTGACTCTATCGAAAGCCTTCTTGTAGTCAATCATTCATGCAAAAACATCACAGTTGACATCTCTAAATTTCTGAAACAACACCTGTATCCTAAATAAAGCGTTCCCTCCCTCGTACCAAAGGCGTTCACAAATCCAAGCTCATTGGGCCTAATTTGTTCTTCGCATTTTCGGTAAATTCTTTTGTGGATGACTTTTAAAAACAGCAGATGGCTCATTAGGCTTATGGTCCTATAGTTTTCACAAAATTTTGCTCCTGTTTTTTTGTGCAACGGTACGAACTCAGATTTGAGCCACTCTTCTGGTACTTTTCCTGCCTTGTATATGTCATTAAATATTTCAGCTATTATTTTTACTTGTTCTTCATCTAATAGCTTCGACAGTTCTTCACGAATTTCATCAATTCCCGGTGCCTTTCTATTCTTCATTTGTCTGATGGCTGCCGTTACTTCTTCTGGTAGGATTTTGAAACCTGAATTCTCTCCAATGGTGGGTTTTTGTCCTGTTCTAAAGTCGTGGAATATCGCTTGTGGAAGTCCTATCCTATCGTGAAAGTCGCTTATATAATCTCAATGCAATTCATTGTATCCTTGACTATTTCAAAACGAACACATCTGCCTTTTGTAGTTTCCAAATTAACTAACTGGAGAAAATATTGCCTTTCCGGTGGCCCCCTTTTTAGTCTTTGATACAAGGAGCGTTGCACTATGAAAACATTCGATTATAAGATACATCCTGCTTCTTACAGGTTCGGCCGAAAATAAAAACAGTTTTTATACCCTAACTTGACCATGTGTGGATCAAGCTGTCTCGCTGTTGGATTTATGTTTCCTAAAATCAATAAAGGCCTTTGTCCGTACCGGACAGCATTAGAGGTTTTGTTTATTCTAAAAATTAAATTAGAAACGCATAGGACTTTGATAAATTGATCTCCCCTCTTGTTGCGAAACCTGAAAGAAAGAAGAATTATTATGCTTTTAGTCGGTTTTAGTTTCTTAGTCACTTATTAGCCACCCTCATGGCTAGTCGCTTGCGTTTTTAACTTAATTCAAAATGTATACCCTCGAATGATTACACTCTCAATTCACGGCTCGCATTTCTTATTACCATTACACGGTTTTTCACGCGAATCATCTATTCTCTCATAGTCCGTTCTTTAACGGTAAAATATTGCAAAACCTCTAAATTTTAAAGAACCGCTTGGATTGACATGAAATTTGGCATACACATAGCTAATAAGTCAAAGAAAATAGTGATATTGTGGCGATATGTGCTTTTGCCCTGGGGGTGGTTTTCACCCCCTCTTGGGGGTGAAAAAATATTCGTCCAAAGAAAGTCAGGAAATGGATAAACTGGCTAATTTTAAGTAACTTTTGTTCTATAGAGTTTTTTCACTAAGTCAATACTTTTCGAGTTATTTGGCAGTGAATATGTTCATTTTTTCAACAAAATAACCACGCTTTAAGACGGTTTTTCGCAAATAACTCAAATAGTAATAGCCCAATAAATGACCGCTTTGGAGTGTAATTTCCAGGGGCAACTCCGAATTGCATGAAAATTTAGATTTAGGTTCTACTTACCCTCCACTTCAAAGTTGAATTTGTGCCGTTGGTTGCTTTTACTTGGGGGGTGACATTTACCCCTTCTCGGGGGGTGAAAAACGTGTGTTTAAAATAAGGCCGGAAATGGATAAAGTGACTTATTTTATAATAATAATAATAATACTTTATTTCCTTTTTGACAAATACAATTTGTATAGGATCAGTCACAGTTTAGAAAACAAAATTAGTAAATATAAATGTAAATCTAAAATTACGTTAAACCTAAGATTACAATACAAACACAAATAGAAAACACAAAATTACTAGCATATACTTAAAATAATGTCAACTACTAAAATACTCATCAACAGAATAAAACGTATTCTGCAATAAAAAATCTTTCAAAGTTAATTTAAATATTTTCATATTCTTACACTTTTTTATTGGCTCGGGTAACTTATTATATATTCTTTGACCTATTATTGCAGGTGAGTAAAAATGCATATTTCCTTTAGAAAAAGGTACATGTAATTTTTGATTCTGCCTTGTATTTATATTGTGAATTTGACCGTTAGTTTTAAATTTCTCAAGATTTGAATGAATAAAAACACAAACTTCAAAAATATATAAGCACGGCACAGTTAAAAGTTTATATCTAGTAAAATAACTCTTACAGCTAGTTATTCGAGAAATACCAGCAATACAACGGACTATTCTCTTTTGACATAGAAAGACTTCACTGAATTTACAAGACGTACCCCAAAATACTATGCCATACCGCAAACGAGACTCCACCTGAGCATAATACAGCATAATAAGCTGTGTCTCACTTAGTATATCCTTGAGGTTTCGAAGTAGGTAGCATGCTGAGTTTATTTTGGAAATAATATCATCACATTGCCTTTTCCAATTGAGACATTCATCAATATATAAACCCAAAAACTTTAGGCATTGAACTTTTTCAATTTGTTTAGAATATATTGATAGTTCGATATCTAACAGATGTTTCTGTCTATTGTGGAAATGAATAACATGCGTTTTATCCGCATTAAGATGTAAGTAATTTGAGGAAAACCAATAACTAAGATCACACAAGAGTTCGTTACATTTATTTTCAAGAGATATATGTGATTTATCTGATATAAGTATTGAAGTATCATCTGCATAAAGTGTAAACTGTACAGTAGAATTTATTGAGACAATATCATTTAAGTAAATAAGAAATAATATTGGGCCAATTACAGAACCTTGCGGAACACCCATATGAATGTAAATGTAATCTGATTTGCAAATA
Organism: Diabrotica virgifera virgifera; assembly: GCF_917563875.1. Lineage (NCBI taxonomy): Eukaryota > Metazoa > Arthropoda > Insecta > Coleoptera > Chrysomelidae > Diabrotica > Diabrotica virgifera. Next base: position 225,959,984 of record NC_065450.1, on the reverse strand, counting down.
TTTACTGATTGTTGGGATACATCTGTTAAGGAGACATACTGACGACGTTCTGATAGGTAGGATTCTACCCATTTTAGAGAGAGATCTTTTATTCCAATATTTTCCAATTTATTAATGAGTAAGCTATGATCGACACAATCAAATGCCCTGCTGAGATCACAAAAAATCCCGACAGGGCATTCATCCGCATCAATATATTTAGTTAAAGTCTCATAAAATGAATGAACTGCTGTATTTGTAGACTTACCTGCCTGAAAGCCATGCTGATATTTACTAACAATACCGTTCTCCAATAAATAAGAGTTTAATCTGTTAAGATAACAATATTCGAATATTTTCGAAAACACTGAAGAGACAGTTATTGGGCGATAATTACTAATATCCTTTGGATCGCCTTTCTTATGTACAGGAACGACCTTTCCCACCTTTAGATAATCCGGGAAAATACCATTGCAAAAAGACAAGTTTATTAGAAATGTTAAAGGTGATAGTATGAATGGAATTACTTTTTTTAATAAAAATTGAGGTATTTCATCAAATCCGCAGGATTTTGAAGATTTCAATTTTCCTATCAATAATTCATTCAGCTCATTTGGAGTGTAAGGACATAATTGTAAAAAATTTTCATTTTCATTATAAGGCGGTTTCCTTAAAGTACTATTTTGATGACTGGGAATTTTAGAACGTACCTCAATTGGAGCATTCTTAAAGTAAACATTGAACATGTTAGCGACAATAGGGCATTCCTCTATTACACAATTTTCATCTGATTTTAGGCATATATTTTTCCTTCCATTATTGTCAACATTATTAGTCACGTCAGCAACAAGTCTCCAGGCACTTTTTGTAGGATTATCTGATAACGAAATAATATTCTGGTAATAATTTTTCTTTGTCAAACATAAAAGTTTCTGGTGTTTCTTTTTTTCTAACTTGTAATATTCACGAAAACACGGACAGGATCTAGATAAGGCATGCAAGTTTTTTAAGTTACTACTAGATAAGCGTACTTCAGTATTTACCCATTTTTTACGATCATTTGTAATACGTTTATTTTGCAATGGAAAATTAATGTTAAAATAATACGAAAAAATATCAACAAACACATTAAAAGCCAAATTAGTGTCAAGTATACCGTAAACATGATTCCAATCTTCCATCATAAGACTCATAACAAAATTATCTATCCCACTCTCAGAAAAATATCGCTTTTGACAAGACATAGGCAAGGTCGATATATCTATTTCAAGTTCAACTAAAACAGTTCTATGATCGGAGACAGTGTTGTCAAGAATACATGATGTACCTAAATTAGAAAAATTTACAAAAACATTATCAATTGTTGTTATGCTGGTATTTGTTACTCTTGTAGGCCATTTGACAAGATTAGTATGTATGTTATAAGTAGATAAGCAGTTCAGTAATTTTGTTTGGTTATTGTTTGACGTTTTCATATCAATATTAAAGTCACCACAAATAATATAACATACATTTGGCTTGTATAAATGATTTAAAAGACAGTCAAGATTATTTATAAAAATATTTACATCTCCACACGGAGATCGGTAGCAATTCAATATGTAAAAGATATTATTGTTTTTATCCCTAATTAAAGAACAACAAAACTCTGACTGTTTATCAGAACAGAATTTTTTAACATTAATATTATGAGCGTTTACATTTCTCTTTACGAATATTCCTACACCACCTCCTCTTACTGAAGAGTTTCTACAATAACTACTACTCATAGTAAATCCATCAATGTATACATTATTAATAGAGTCAATGGTTTCCCATAATTCTGTTAGACATAAGATTTCTATATTTTTAAATGTATTAATATCCACAACAATGTCACATATTTTATGGTTATTTATACTTTGAACATTTAATAACATTAATTTAGGGTTAAACATTACCTCTGGAACCTCTGATTTTTGCGTAGGTACAAAAAATTGTTCACACATGCATTTTCAGGCCAGACTGCTGGATCCATAGCTTTATTGAAATTATTTTGATATATTCGGACCTTAAATGATGAGTAAAGACTTGGGTAGCGAGACTCCATAGACTCGCAAAGCACTTCCGGAAAATGGGGTTTCAGAAGATTTTCCATTGCAGTCACATTGGTGCTAGGATCAATGCGATACACATGTAGATCTACATATTTTGGAACACCTTTGACAGATCCAGCACCAGTTCCAACAACTAACTGTCTCCTTCTTTTGTTTCTGTCTTGAACTTTCTGCCATGGAGCTTCGTCATTTGTGGCTTCTTTCGTAAGATTTATTACAGATGACATAATACTTTCTTGGGCCTTTTGACACTCATTACTTCCTAAATCAACTGAAGCTGGAAGTACTGCTTCCAGAGTAGACGTGGATTGACTTTTACTACGTCTACGACTACTATTATTAGCTACAGCATTGGAATTTTCAGGTTGTTTAGGTCCCCCATTAGTAGGATTGGCAACGTTGGACGTAGTCCGTTTATGTTCAATATTTTTATTTGAATTCGTTTTTAATAAAGAAATAATTAAATCTTGACGTTCATTACCTTTTACTAGCTCTGTATTTAACGATTTTAAGTAAGTAATCTCAATCTCGGCACACTTTAACTTGCATTGTAGTTGAGTGAGTTCTAACCTCAAATCACTATTGCACAGTTTCACATCGGAACCATCAGAACAAGAAGATCCACTGGTCTCCAAAACATTTTTGACACTTTCACTAATTTTTATTCCTTCGGGAACCTTTTTGTGAATAATTATTTCCAATAATTCAGATTTCTTAAGACGATCTAGTTCTTTGTATATTAATTCGTCAGCCGCCATCTTGACACCTATTTTAAGCACCTTGTGTTCTATAAAGTTTTTTACGTAAGTCAATACTCTTCGAGTTATTCGCGATTTAAAATGTTGATTTTTCGACAAAAAAACTACGTTTTCAGACCGTTTTTCCCAAATAACTCAAAACGTAAATATTTTATCGAAAAAAATAATTTTAGCAAAAGTGTAGCCTATAAAAAACGAAAAAAATGGTGTACCAGTAAAGTCTACAAATTGAGTAGAAGCAAAGTTGTAGCTCATGAAAAATACGTTCTTATTCGTCTAATTCCAAATCGAATAATTCAACGCAAAATCACCGAAGAAAGAAGCGTTTTTCGGGAAAACCTTATTAACATTTTTAAAGTATCAAAAAAAAAGCTTATTATTTGTTTTTTACAAAAGTTTACAACATCAAAAATAAACGATCAAGTATATTCAAATGGGAAATAAGCCACAATTTTACCTAAAAATGATTTTATTAACGTTTCGACGCCCAAGTCGGGTGTCGTTGTCAAAAAAAAAAATTTTTTTTTGAAAAAAAGCATATTTTTCAAAATTTATATTTTTCAAAATTTTATTTTGAAACCAAATTTTTTTAAAAATAAGCACTTTGAATCGATGAAACTTACAGATCATATAAACACAACTAAAATAATTTGTGAAGCGGTAACGATTAATTTCATTTAAGTTGCTAATTAGAAGGTGGTCTCCCCGATTTTTTTTTGCAAAAACAAAAGGGACCAACTTTATTTTGAGCGTAACTTGCTTAAATTTAATGCTAGAAACTTTTTGTAAAAACAGAAATAAAGCTTTTTTTAAACACTTTAAAAAAGTTTTAATGGGTTTTCCCCAAAAAGTGCTTAATTTTTTGGATATTTCACGTCGAAATATTCTATTTGAAATTTGGTGAATATGAATCTATTTTTCATTGGCTATAACTCTGGTTCTACGAGATCCAGAGACCTAACGTGTACACGATTTTTTTAAATTTTTTATAAGCTACATTTTTATTAAGAACGTTTTTTTCGACAAAATACTTACTTTTGAGTTATTTGCGAAAAACCATCTAAAAATGTGGTTATTTTGTTGAAAAATGAACATATTCACTCGCAAATAACTCGAAAAGTGTTGACTTGGCGAAAAATCTCTATAGCACAAAAGTTACTTAAAATTAGTCAGTATATCCATTTCCAGACTTATTTTGGACATATATTTTTTAACCCCCAAAAGGGGGTGAAAGTCACCCCCAGGGCAAAAGCACACATCGGCACAATATCACTTTTTTTCTTTGACATGTAAGCTATGCGTATGCCAAATTTCATGTCAATCCAAGTGGTTCTTTAAAATTTAGAGCAAAAACCGTGAAAGAATGGACTATCACTCCTTAGTACTCACATATTTGACTCTCATATTCGCGGTTCACATTACTCTCAATTCTACATATTGTAGCAAATGTATTGTGTTTTGTAGTTAACCCAGTAATAATTATATTGTACATACAGTGATTGTAAATAGTGGTTGTGTTAAATAATAAAATAATTATCCCACGCGTTTTTTATCATCTCAACACCGATTTACACCTTGCTTCGACTCGACAAAGATTATCAGAGTCTACTTATCAACGTGGGACCATCGATCCTAATTTTGGCGCTTTGATGTCTTTCCCGTATAATCGACTTCTTGCAAAACATTCTAATGTAGCTCTTACGGTGTGCTCACTACGGAGACCAAAGGATTGTATCCTCGCTCCGACCCTTGCTCCCTGGTATTTATATTCGTTATATTCGTGAATTCTCGCATTTAAAATAATGTATTTATTTTACATAGCGATCGAAACCATATTATCGATCGCTATGTAAAATAAATACAGTAGAACCCCGCAAATCCGAACCCCGCTAATCCGAACTTTCGGCAAATCCGAACCAACAGAAAGTGAAAAAAAAAAATTAAAAATTCACGACAAAAATTTAAAAACATGTTTATTATAGGTACAGAGTAAAACCAGAAAATTTGATAATGTAGGATTAACAGGATGTTAACATTTAATATTTCTTAAAAATAAATACGTACTTTATACGTAAACTTGTTCGTCTTCTTCTTCTTCTTCTTTGCGCTACTAGGATTACTCCTGTTTGTCTGCCTCTTACTCTGTTTCAGTTGTTGTTGACTGTACATTGTCTTTCCACCTTTTCGGCGGCTTTCCAACGGGTCTTCTGCTATACGGCTTGTTGTTTTTACAGATGATCGCTAATCTATCTGGCTCCATTCGGTTTACATGTTCGTAAACGTAAGTGCGTAAACTACGTAAACGTAGTGCTTATAAATGTTAATATAAACTTACTTCGGTTTCCTTGCAGCCAACTTAGTCCAAAAATATTGTCCACAGTCCACACTCTTGCGAGAACGTTTTGTGACTCAAAATCAACGAAAACGAAAGCTTGGAATTATTAGTTAGGCTAACTTTCGGATAATCCGAACTTTTCGGAATCCGAACAGGCTGTCCCCCCAATTAGTTCGGATTGGCGGGGTTCTACTGTACACTCATTATTTTAAATGCGAGAATTCACAAATATAAATACCAGGGAGCAAGGGTCGGAGCGAGGATACAATCCTTTGGTCTCCGTAGTGAGCACACCTTTACGCTACATAGTACAGTAGAACGTCAATAATCCGGATTAATTGGGACCGGACCCCATCCGGATTATCAAATTATCCGGGTTATCGAAATTACCTCAAAAAAAGGCCAGTATACACATTAAAGTACAACAAACGTTTTATTTTATGTTTTCTCTTGTACAGTAAAGTGTCTAGAGGTGAAATTAATCAAAACATTTTTTTATGTTTAAACACTGTATTGTAATTAATTTATAATAGCACCATGTGTACAGTAAAAACATCAGACACTATTTGGGCTTTTAAAAAAATGTGTAAAATATTTTTGAACTGCGGTAGAGGTTCGTTTTTCGCAGCGAAGTTCTTAATTTATTTTAAAAGAATCAGATATTTTTGCTAGATACAAATCCGGATTATTGACGGTCCGGATTTTCGACGCTCTACTGTATATTCTAATACTACGTTATTCTATAGCTCCGGTCTGGAAGAAGAATGATGTAACTGCAAAAAGCCAAAATTTCTCAGGAGACCAAAAAAACGATTTTTAAATATTTAAAATTAGTCTGGGTAGATTATCGACGAATAGACCATTTTTGGGAAAAGTTATTTACCAGTAATTGTATTGCTGGAATCGAATCTTCTTATGATTGTATATATTAATAATATAGGTATGCAAAGTCCTCAGATAGTGTGCTACTTTTTTTATAAACAAAATGGCGCCCGAAAATCGTGATTTTTTCAATTTTTGGTCTATAACTTCAAAGATTTTAATTTTACACCAAAAATATTCAAATAAAAATTCACCGTAATTAAATTCTGCATAGAGACGTGTTTTTCCTGATTTACTTCGACAAAAATTTTCCCCGAAAAATGCGGGTGTTTCCAACAAAATCTTTAATTTTCAACTAAAATTTTAGTAAGTAATTGTTTATCAATAATTAAATAGTTTGGTTATATAAAAGCTCTTTTCGTATAGATTGTAATTCCAAAAGCCGATGTAAATTGAATAAACAGTTTAGCAACAATTTAATTGTTAGTTACAAATTTACGGTCGCTATAATAACCACAATAATTATGATACATAATAATAACTATAACTTTTGTATAAAAAGACACTGTACCTATCTAATGTACTTTACAGAATTGAAATTAGACTATTTCAGCGGCCTCAGGAATATTTTTTAAAATCATAAATAATTTTTTGGCTAATAAAAAATATAATATCTCGGGAAATATTAAATCTAATTAAATCATGAAAAAGGTACTGGAAAAAAAGCGGCAGGACGCTTCTTTTAAAGGAAAAGATGTTTAATTGTGATGAGTGGTTCCTGAGATACAACCGGTCAAAATTGACCGGCATTTACGGAAAAGATTTAAAAAATAGGATCATAATTTTCGAACAATCACCTTTTTATTTCGGTCCTTTTTCTCCACACCAATTTCCATATCTTTAAAATACTCATAACATATATTATTATAATAAAAACTATCGATATTACGAGTGAAAATTGCCAAAAATAGCAAAATTCCAATAAAAAATTAGGTTGGAGAAAATGTAATCTCAAAGTTCAAAATCTGTATACGTTAAAAAATGCATTTTCTCGGCTTCCCATTGAGCAATTTTCTTCATTCTTTTTTTATTCCCAAGTAACTCGAGTAGAGCCATCTAACTAACGCATTATTAAATGTCAAACTTGCTTTTGTTTTGTTATTGTTATAATAAATTAATTTATTTATTATAACAAAAATTTTTAATTTGTATAAATAAAGATTGTTTTTCTACAACCGTGTTAAAAATGCAATTTTTAGCACTCCATACGAGCGTTAAAAATGCTACTTTCAGGCACTAGTGCTTTAAAATTTCTATGGCACTGCAGTTCGTATTGACCGTATAGGCAATTTTGATGTAGTGCCAAAAAAATATAAAAATGGAATGTCAGTCAAGTTCAAGTAAAAGTTTTTGTAGATATTGTCCTGTAATTACGTTTGTAGAAAAAATATTGTATGATATGCGTGTTAAAAAGTACATTTTTGAGGCACTCATGTGAATTGCAAAATTCGCTTCGCTTATTCTGCAAACGTGCCTTAAACGTGTACTTTTAACCCTTATATCATAAATTAATAACTATTAAATAATTATACAGCTTTCAAATGATAAAATTTGTGTTTTTAACGTTAAAAGGTACACTTGTAGTAAGTTTATCTAAAAAAGTCTACAACTGGAAAAAATATGTAGTTTTCTTTTCTTATAAATAAATTAATCTATTATAACAAAACAAAAGCAAGTTTGACATTTAATAATGCGTTAGTTAGATGGCTCTACTCGAGTTACTTGGAAATAAAAAAAGAATGAAGAATATTGCTCTATGGTAAGCCGAGAAAATGCATTTTTTTAACGTATACCGATTTTGAACTTTGAGATTACATTTTCTCCAACCTAATTTTTTATTGGAATTTTACTATTTTTGGTAATTTTCACTCGTAATATCGATAGTTTTTATTATAATAATATATGTTATGAGTATTTTAAAGATATAGAAATTGGTGTGGAGAAAGAATTACCAGTTATATTAATATAATAAAAATCGTTTTTTCCGATTATAGCGCCATCTATCCATAATTCGAAAAAATGTATCGAATAAAAGTTGCTTATTTTTACGTAAAAAATCCAAATCTGCAGTAGTAGGTCCTAAACATTTGAGGGTCCTGTTTAAGATTTTAAAGTAACCCCCCATCCCACCTCCATGGGGGTCGTGTTTGGTACCATTCGATAGATTTAAAAAAAAAACTTTAAAGTGTATTTTGCAGTTTTTCGATCTGATGTTCATTTTGCGTAATATCGCGCGGTTTGTATTTAAAATTTTAAATTTACCCCCACCCCACTCTCTGGGGGGGGGGCATAGTTAGCACCGTTCGATAGATTTTTGAAAAATATTGAAGACCTATTTTTTAGTTTTTCGATCTGACGTTCATTTCGCGAAATATTCGCTTTTTTTGTGAAAATTTTTGACTAACCCATTTCCTTACGCCCCGCTCAAATCGTCAGATTTTTTAAATATACACTCTTTTGCATGTACTTAACTTACCTTATTTTAATCTGACAATTTCGAATATATTTAAGGATATATTTTTTGGGCCCCCCTTAACGAACTTCCCTGTGTTAAGAGCTAATATATGGTAGAGATACATCTGCTGGGTACCAGGTTTCTCCCCATATGATAATCTGGCGCGCTCGAGTAACTGCAAAAATCCCCTCTTGAGCTCCCCTACTTATTTTCGTATTTATTATTCAAATATTGCCGTACTTTTACTTTAATTTTATATTTGCGTTAAGTTTTAAACAAATTACCAACAAATTTTGTGCAATTTTAAAATTTTTAATTTACCCCCACCCCTCTCCGTGGGGGTCATGTTTAGCACCGTTCGATAGATTTTTGAAAAATATTAAAGACGTATTTTTTAGTTTTTCGATCTGACGTTCATTTCGCGAAATATTCGCTTTTTTTGTGAAAGGCTTTTACTAACCCATTTCCTTACTCAAATTGCTCAAATCGTCAGATTTTTGAAATATACACTCTTTTGCATGTACTTAAAACAATGCATTGATTGTGATTGCAAAAACCGTTCGCATGTTTTAAATAAGATTTTTGCTGATTATGTATTTTGCTAAATTATTAAACAACACCAATACAACCCACGACCATCCATTAATTTTTAACGATACACAGAAGTGTAATTTGATGACAAGTTTTAATTTGATCTACGTTGTCGATAAATAATTTAATTAATATTTATAAGAGTGGGGCAACAGTATCAGGAATTCGAAAACGTTAATGCCCTTTCCACCCGTTACAACTTATGCACTGTTGTCTTTGTTAAGAATCGTGCAGCTTGTCTGGAAATTGGCTTCTCTAATTATCTTTTCTAGTACTAAGTTGAATAAATCTGTTGACAGGGGGTCTCCTTATTTTAGTCATCTATTGACGTTAAACTGATTTGAAAAACTTCCTTCTATTAGATATGACTTTAAGTAGACTACCATGACTTTTAAGGAAATATAAAGTAACTAAATAAAAACTGTCTAGATTTGTTTTTAATCTTAAGCATTAACATTGCTCCTTTGTTATGAATGTATATATAGGTTTTTCCGAATAAATAATGATAAAATCTATATTGGTACAGGTAATGTATTTGTACTACGTAAAATAATTACGTGGTGTACAAATATCATTTTTGTTTCGAATATAAAAAGTGAAAAGAAGACTTTTTCACTTATCAAAAATCAGGCATGTCTATTGTTGTATATAATATATTTGTGCTGTATAGCATAACTTGTATTCTAGGATTCAATTGTAAAATTTTACCCATAAAAAACGAAAAATATGAAAAAGTAACTGATTTCGTTACAAAATATTTAAGTAGAGAATCTTTGACATTAATACACAATACAGAAAACTTAGACGAAATATTTAGTTCCATAGATATACCACAACGAATAATCACAAATGTATCGATGGTAGAAGAAGTAATACAAGCTTTTGGAGACTTTGTTTTCATTGATAACACTGTAGAAAGTTTTGCCAATACTCTAAAAGTGTTCAATCAGTCTAATAAATGGCACAGTACCTCCAAATTTCTGATTTTATTTAAGAACTTGACCAAAATGGAGATGAAAGATGTGTTTGCAAAGTTATGGAGGGTTAATATATACAACGCAGTAGTCTCTATAGACTTGATAACATTTTTTACTTGGTTTCCGTATTCCAAAGAAAATAAATGCGGTACAAGTTTTAATTTAGCTAATGTAACAACTGATCCGTATACAGGGAAGGTTCCAAACAAATTGGAGTCTTGTCAGTTTAATATTATAATTGCCCCCTACAAATTGTTATTCAATGAGACCACCAGAAGTGGTTTTCTAGCTGAAGTCTCTAATGCTATTGGGAAAAAGCTTAATCTAGACATGAACATCGTTAACGTTCCTGACTACATCGAGGGTTTGACCGTATATGGCACTTACGATCTATTTGTGTACGACATGGAAACTTACAACATAGATGCTGGCTTTTTAGGATTATTACATTATCAACATGTTCCCAATTATCAATCTGAATATAGTAGATCAAGTATTGTAAACTATTTATACCTCATATGCCCAGCTAGAGAACCAATAGAGCCTAATATGATTATGTTGTTCTCATACACCCTGTATCTTCCTATTGGTGCTGTATTACTAATGACAATATTATTGTGGCAGATACCATGTAAACTACAGTTGGAAGAAACAATATTTCTAGTTTATAAACTGTTTATTACTCTTAGTATGGATCTCCGTAAAGTAAGCAATGCTAAAACCACAATATATTTGTCTCTCTTCTTGTGGTTTTCGTACCACATCTCTACTTTTTATCAAACTAAACTAAGCGCAATTTTAACAAGTCCAAGTCTAACACCGAAAATGAAGACACTAGATCAATTTCTTAAATCAAAATACCCCCTGGTGGGTGACCATGCTTTGCCGACATTTTTGACACATAGAGACGAAGACACTGTTAAAAAGATACGACAAAAGCTTATAGGTTTCGTCGACATTGTGGATGATGTAGCGAAATTTCTTAAAGGACCAAAGTATGGGTTTGCTCCATCCAGTCATATTTTACGAATGATTAAGAACGTTGAGGATCTTGAGGTTCTGTATGACGATCCAGTATGTATTATATTGATTATTTTATTAACCTTCGTAAACCCAAGATTTTTTTAATGTGTAGGGGGGATCAGTAGAAGCTTTAGTCCAAGTTTTTGGGGTAGCCACCCTTGTCCCCCGGCCACCATCTTGGAAGAGGGGTGCAAAGGGGTTTCGCGCTATATCTCGTAAACTACCAACCCTACGGAAAATCTAATAAAACATAAAATATAGCAAATTAAATTTTATACAATTTTATTTGTACATATTACTTTTTATCTTCATGTGACCAACAAAAAAGATATAAACAAAAATAAGTAAACAATTTTTAACAAGTTTATTTTGGAGGGTATAACTTTTTTTCAGTTCATTTTACCATAAAATGACATTATAGCAATTTTGTAGAGGATATTTCAGCAAACAATTTCCACCATAAAGATGTTTAATTTTAAAAATAATAATAATAATAATAATAATAATAATAATAAAAAAAAGACTTCTCGGAAAAATTGAATTACTGCGTAGGGATATTGGTCAAGTCACAGAATATATAAGAGGTGTAACAAGTAGAAAAGTCATTAAGAGAGCTGAAGAAATAATGCGGATCACTGCAAGACACTCGAGATACGATCCAGAAAATAACACAGCCCAACAGTGTCTGGATACATTAAAACAAAAACTCTCCGTCTATTCAGGACGATTAAGAAGGTATAAAGTTAGTAACAACCGAAAATGTGACAATGCACTTTTTGAGAACTCTGAGAAGGCGTTTTACCGAAAACTCAATTCCACCGTAGAAAGTGTCGACAAGTCTTACCCAAGCCAAGAAGAAATTCATGAGTTTTGGGGAAATCAACTTTCCACGCCAGCTGCTTTTAACAACAATGCTGGCTGGATAGAAGATACGACGCACAACTGTCACCACTACGTCACTGCTAACTACGAACCATTCACGACTGAAGAAGTCTCAAATGTCATCAAAGAGCTTCATAACTGGAAATCTCCTGGACCAGACGGAGTTCAGAACTTCTGGCTTAAAAAGTTTTGGAGTATTCATGAGTGCTTATCAACGTTAATTAATCATGTTATTTCTAATCCGCAGGAATTACCATCATTTCTAACTCAGGGAACTACTTATTTAATACCCAAGGATCAAAATAACACCCAAGATCCATCCAAGTACCGCCCAATTACTTGTCTTCCAACTTTGTATAAATTGGTCACATCCTGTGTAACCCGGCGTATCTACCAACACTGTGCTCTAAACGATATCATAGAGCCTCAACAGAAAGGATGCGCTAAGGGTTCCATGGGCTGCAAAGAACAGCTTATCATCGATTCAGTCATTTCTAACCAGGCATTCACTAAAAAAAGGAACCTTTTTACTGCTTTTATTGACTATAAAAAGGCCTTTGATTCAGTACCGCATGAATGGCTAATAGATATTTTGAAAATATACAAAGTCGATGATAACATAGTGACCTTTTTAAGGCATATAATGAGAGATTGGAAGACTAAAATTCACCTCCAAATACCTGGTGAAAAAAATATTGAAACCGAAAATATCGCAATCAACCGGGGCCTGTTTCAAGGAGACTCGTTGAGTCCACTGTGGTTCTGTTTAGCTTTGAACCCCCTTTCCCAGCTATTAAACTCCACTGACTCAGGTTTTAGCATTAAAAGCAATAATACTGTGGTAGCGAAGCTCAATCATCTGTTGTATATGGATGATTTGAAATTAATGGCTTCCACTCGAGAACACCTAGAAGAGATGCTAAAAACTGTAGAAACATTTTCTAATGATATTAGTATGCAGTTCGGTCTAGACAAGTGCCGTGTTTTGAATATAGTCAGAGGAAAGGTACAGCCCGGTGGATTCGATATGCAAAATGGCCAGAACATCGAGGCCATGGGCGACAACGATATGTACAAATATCTTGGAGTAAAGCAGGCGCGGAAAATTGACCATAAGCAAATGAAAACTGAGATAACTACTGAGTTTATAAGAAGAGTAAAACAGCTGCTTCGTTCACAGCTTAACAGTAAAAATTTGTTTAAGGCACTAAACACCTACGCTTGTTCCGCGCTTAGCTATTCATTTGGTATTGTTAAGTGGACAAAAACGGATATAGAAAATCTTCAGCGAAAAGTACGAACACACCTCACAAAGGCACAAAAACACCACCCTAAAAGTGCAGTAGAACGAACGACATTACCCCGGTATTTAGGAGGAAGAGGACTTATGGATATAGGTGAGCAATTAGATAAACAGATTGCTAATTTAAGAACTTATTTTCATATGCAGGCTGAGACATCTACTCTACACCGCGCAATTTGCGCAGTAGATGACACAACACCGATCAAACTGAGGGAACCAGAAATGCGCATAAACCACCTTACTAAGGATGAAAAACTGCGCACCTGGATGGGTAAACCTCTGCACGGGCGACATCCCAATGAGGTTAGCCAAGACTATGTCGACAATACAGCGTCGAACTATTGGTTGACATCAGGAAAGATGTTCCCTGAAACGGAGGGTTCATTACTGGCCATTCAGGATCAGGTTATACCAACCAGAAATTACCTGAAATATATCGTCAAAGACCCTCAGGTTCAAAACGACAGATGCCGATATGGATGTCAAGCCCAAGAAACCATCCAACATATTACAGGGGGCTGCCAGGCATTTGCTGCAACTGAATACAAGGAACGGCATGACGCAGTGGGAAAAATCCTTCATCAAGAGATAGCTAACAAGCTTGGACTTCTCCAAACGGACCATCTTCCATATTATCAATACGTCCCTGAGAGTATGCTTGAGGATGGCAACTACAAGCTATACTGGGACCGCAGTGTGCTCACAGACCAAACAGTGGCACATAATAGACCAGATCTCGTACTAGTTAATAAATTAACAAGACAAACAACACTAATTGATGTGGCGATACCTAACAACAATAATCTACGTAGTAAATTTACTGAAAAGATCGCCAAGTATAGAGATCTGGAAATTCAAATACGGAGACAATGGAGAATGCAAAGTACCCAGACGATACCTATTGTTATGTCTACTACTGGAGTCATTCCGAAGACCCTCCTCGAAAGCATAAAAAAGCTGGGTCTCAATGAACATATTTATAAGACCATGCAGAAAGCTGTACTACTTGCGACGGCCAGAAGTGTAAGAAAATTTTTGGGAGATACACCTGCATTCCAAGTCACCTAGGGCGCGATAACACGGAAAGAGTCCCACCAGAGCTCAATCCTTTTGATACCGTAGGTATCTGGGATGAGTCAATTTTCCCCTCAGAGGGAGTGTGAGCCGTATGGCTAAATCTGGATAATAATAATAATAATAAATTATGGTTTTGCTTGTTTTCGATTTAGAGGGTTGCACACCAGATAGACAGGCTCTGTTTCTACCATTTCAGGCGTCCTCAGTAGCTTTCGTTAGTGTGCCTACCTCTGGACCGAAAAACAGCTCTACCATCATTTTAAAGGGAATCTGAAAAATAATTCAAATTTCCCATCAGACGCGATACAGCGACATCTACTAACAAATTGAAGAATCTCAGATGCAGGATCCACCAATTTAATAAGAAATGAAGTAAAAGTCAGACTTACTCTCAATCTTTATTATAACTTCCGACGACCGGTTTCGCTCTTTAAAATTTGTAGAGCATCTTCAGGTCAAAGGTAACAAATTACAAAATGCTACAAATAAAAACCAGAATTAGGACATTGTCTGGTTGTAAAAGATGCTAAAGATCCATATGATCAAACCAATGTTGAATAACATACATAAAAGTAGCGAAATAACATACCAATGCACATGCAAGCATTCATGGGGGTGGTGGTACAAAACTTCCCTCAAACGCAACAACATGCGCAGAAGTATGCTATATATAATCATGCAATCATAACGTGTCGTACTTACATTCGGATACAAGGTGCTATCAACTCAGTTTTCATTATCATGATGTTTCTTTTAAAGTTATGTTAACGTAGTAATAGACGGACGATGCAGCAAAGGTAAACAAATCTATGGGACTTAGGAGTTCTTGAGGGTGATGAGATAGTTGGTGTAAGTTAACCAGCAAATCTATGTCTGTTATTATGTTTGTGTAAATCAAATTAGTGAATGACTTATTTACAATTTTAATGTGTGTTGATTTTAAAGATTTTGTTTTTATTTTATTTTAATTTTATTTATATTTATATATATATTAAAGAATTCTATTTATTATTAATGTCAGATTGACAACGTTTGGATCGTAAATGTATTGAGTAATTATTGTGTATGTTAGAACTTGATTGTGCAGTTGCAAACTGATTATTTAAGATCAATACCTGATCTGTGACGTGTACTGCTCGTGTGGGACTATTGTTCTAATAAGAGTAGGGTGATCGAAAGCTTTTAAATTGTAGTTAAAATGCCATATCGGCAGTCATATAATAAATAGCAATACAAAGTAAAAAAGGTGGATTTAAATAAAAATTAAAACAGCAGTTGTTATTTCCGCTCCAAGATATTTGAAGTGATTCACCCGTTCCACAGTTTTGGAGTCAATTTCTAATTTGCATCTTATCGGTTCTTTGGAAATTACTAGGCACTAAGTCTTTTCGGTGTTGATGAGCATATTTAGTTCTTTAGCTTTAGTATTAAATGCATGCAGTAGCCTTTGGATATTGTCTTCAGAATCGGCGATAAGGACAGCATCGTCAGCGTTTCAAACAACTAAGCTTATTTTTGTAGTAAAAAACATACTAACAATTTTTTTAAATTATTTCATAATTACACCTCCTATATTTCAGCTAACAGCGTTGAGTATCCACCTACTGTTTAAAAAGAACCATCCACTGTTCCATAAAGTAGATCGTTTGATTCAATCGTTCCAGGAAGCAGGACTAATGGAGAAATGGTTCCTAGAGGTCTCGTTTGACAACGAAAAATTCGAATACGTGATTGACAGATCTCTTGTACATAAGCTTTCACTGAAAACAATGCAGAGCTGTTTTTTGTTTTTATGTTGTGGTTTATCTAGTTCTTTTATTGCATTTGTGGTAGAATTAGTGTTAAAGTATAACAAATAGTGAACTGACTACCATAGTGTAAAAATATTTAAGTTATGTACAGAGATAGTGAGAGGAATTCGATATAGACAACTACAACTCTGATACTTAAAGGCAAAATAGAGGGCCGTACAAGTGTAGAAAGAAAAGATGTTGCATGGGCGATACTCTTTACCTTTGTAGGCCCAGAAGGTGAAGTCGTAGCTACTGCCCCGTCGACATTTATGAGACGTATTATGAAGCCATATTTTACAAAATTTTATTGAAATATCCCACTTCTGACACCAATGTAAAGATTTTAACACTTCTAATTTATTAATGAATTATATTTTTATTTTAAACAATTAGAATAATTGAAATAAAAATAATAAACAGTATTTTAAATCCAAGACTTTTCGTTAAGAAACTGCTTTCTGGCTGCATCCTGTATCTCCGGCTTTTACAATATATAAGCACAAGAGACGACGAATATAGAAAAAAGCAAATAAAGGACACTTTGACCACGCGTTTACCTTCTTTTCGTCTAGGAAAAGGACCGAAAGACAGTTTTAGGTAGTCAACTCTGAGTAAAGAAAAAGATAAAGGCAGTTTTTGTTTTTATTTGATTCAGAGTTAGACCACCATCTCCATATAGCTATTTCAGCATCTATGCATCCTCAGCGAAGTTATGCAATCACAACTCTGAAACACATATCAACAATCCTGCCTTGTGCGTTGATATTTGTTTCAGAGTTATGACTGCATAGCTTCACTGAGGATGCATATATGCTGAAATAGCTATATGGAGATGGTGGTACAAGTCTGAATCAAATAAAAACAAAAACTGCCTTTATCTTTTTCATCTTTACTCAGATTTGACTACCTGAAACTGTCTTTCGGTCCTTTTCCTAGACGAAAAGAAGGTAAATACGTGGCCAAAGTGTCCTTTATTTGCTTTCTTCTATATTCGTCGTCTCTTGTGCTTATATATTGTAAAAGCCGGAGATACAGGAAGCAGCCAGAAAGCAGTTTCTTAACGAAAAGTCTTGGATTTAAAATATTGTTTATTATTTTTACTTAAATTATTCTAATTGTATAAAAGTAGTTAACTTTTTATCTAGGGCTTTTCGTCTTCCTCGTATTACGAGAGATGTCGCTGTTTTGCGTCTCAAAAGGTGGAATCATTGAATCACGATGTTTTCCCTTAAATAGGCAGGATTGTTGATATTTGTTTCAGAGTTGTGACTGCATAGCTTCAGTGAGGATGCATAGATGCTGAAACAGCTATATGGAGATGGTGGTCCAACTCTGAATCAAATAAAAACAAAAACTGCCTTTATCTTTATCATTTTTATTTTAATTTATAGTTAAGATAAAGCCGAGGTGATGAGAAGGACACTTGAAAGAGAGTGCATACTGAATTATCACCAAGACGAAGATATAGATTTTATCGAAGAAGTCGAAGAAACAGAACTAGAAACGCCCGAAGAACAAGAAGAAATAATAAATCCCACATCACCAAGAGAAATAAGTGAACTTATTCGAAAAAATTCACCAAATAAAGCACCTGGTCCAGACGAAATCACTAACAGAGCTCTGAAGTATCTTCCCTCGAAAGCAGTTGTGTATTTGACAAATATAACAAACGCAATACTAAGATACAGGCTCTTCCCAAATCGATATGAGGAAGCCCATGTAATTATGATACCCAAGCCAGGAAAGAACCACATATTTCCGCAAAATTACAGGCCGATTAGCTTACTTCCAGCAGTCAGTAAGATAGTGGAGCGAGTCATCCAAACCAGGCTCCAATCAGAGACAGACAGGCTAGGCATAATCCCAGAAGCACAATTTGGATTCAGAGCTCAACATTCCAGCGAACATCAAATATTAAGACTTACCGAATATATAGTAGATGGATTCAATGACCAACAATATACGGGAGCAGCCTTTCTGGATGTAAGCAAAGCCTTTGATAGAGTGTGGCATGAAGGACTGACATACAAAATGAGAGATTATGGATACAGCGGGGCCATGACGAAACTCATCTCCTCGTACCTAAGCGACCGGAAGTTTAGGGTCCGGATAGGACCAGTTCTGTCAGAACACGGAATGCCGGAAGCGGAGTACCACAGGGGGCAGTTTTATCACCCCTTCTGTATAGCATATATACAGCAGATGTTCCAAGAACACCCGGGACATTGATCAGCCTTTATGCAGACGACACTGCAATTGCTGCAAAACACATGAACCTAGAAATAGCTGTAAGAAATCTACAGACGGCATTGGATACAATAGAAGAATGGAGTATCCAATGGAAAATAGCAATAAATACAGATAAGACCCAAGCGGTTATCTTCAAAAAGAGAAGAGATAACCCAGAACAACAGCTAACATTGCAAGACAGACCCATCGAATGGCAAAACAAAGCTAAATATTTAGGAGTCACAATGGACCAAGGTCTAACATTCACATCACATGTCAACGCAACAGTCCAGAAAACAGCAGCGGCCAGAGCGGCAATAAGAGGACTTACAGGAAGAAGAAGCAAATTGGCTATGAAAACAAAATTAAGACATAAATAGCATTATACTGCCAATAATAACATACGCATCTCTTGCATGGGGTCACACGAGTCAAAGTAACAAAAAGAAGATACAAGCGGCACACAACAACTGCCTCAGAGAAGCTGCAAACGTGCCGAGATATGTCGCCGAACGGTTCTTATTTAGAGACCTAAAACAAATAAGAGTACTGGATATTATGGAGGAAACAGCCAGAACAAAATTTGCTGAGCTAGAAGACCACCCAAACCGGATCCTGCAAGAGATATTAAGGTATGATGTGTACCATAGATGGAAACACAGGAGACCCAAACAGCAAATATTAGTTAATATATAATAAAGGCTAGATAATCGTAGCTCTATCAAAAGAAAACAACTTGCTCACCTTTGGCATCTCATTATATTTATTAATGTTGATTTTTATACGTTTCAGACATCCCTCAAAAAAAATATACAAAAACTTCAAAACGGCTTCAGCCACGAAACAAATCAATAAAATATTAACAATAGGCGAAAGCCACAAAAAAATATTAGTAACAAAACCCAAAAAACGGGCATGAGGGGCCCACATCCTCGAGCGCCGAGTCACCGAACTGGACATAACCCAGAGCGGGGACTCGGCGCCCGAGCAAGCAAAACAGATCGAAGATAAGTCACTAGAGATAGCGGGAATAGAGCGCCTCACGCTGGCCTGCATTGATCGGGGTAGGATTTCATATGGGAGTCCGTGTACCCAAGACTCCCATATGATAAGCACTTTGCTGATTGACAGCCCCTATAGCGCATCAGAGTGCTATCGGGGGGTAAGTGGATGGTCTAGAGCATTGAAGCGGGGTGGAGTGATTCCTGTTTACGGGAGTTAATCCTCCTCGCCCCAATGAATTGTATCACCCGAATGTCATTCTCTAGGGGTGAGCAAGTCTCTCAGGCTGGGTTAAATCACTATGCTTGCTTGCTTGCTTTAGTAATAGTAGTAATATAAAATATAGTAATATTCTTTATATATTTAAGAGGTTGTTTATATATAAAAAGCTTCACCTTTAATTTTGTGTTATATTTTATAATTTTTTAAAGCAAGATCCTTCAATAACTTATTATACAAATTATATGACTCTAAACGATCTAGTTCCATTAACTCCTGATTAATCCTCGACTTCCTGTCCCAGTCAACGTCAGGACTGCTGTGACCGATATGAGGATATCCACCATGGAAGTCGTCATCCTTGTGGACGTGGAAATGCACAGTCGATGGCCGATGATGCTCTTTACCTTTGTAGGCCAAGAAGGCGGTGGTCTTAGCTACTGCCCCGCTGACGTTTATTAGAAGTAATAGGGCGAGCATTCCTATGGATTTCAAGGAAAACATGGTGAGGAATCCTAGTAACGTAACTATTACACCCATGGCGAATACTGCGGCTGGTATCAATGCTCTGATTCTCTTCGCAAGTTGGATACAACGACCTGTA
Source organism: Diabrotica virgifera virgifera (assembly GCF_917563875.1). Lineage (NCBI taxonomy): Eukaryota > Metazoa > Arthropoda > Insecta > Coleoptera > Chrysomelidae > Diabrotica > Diabrotica virgifera. The sequence goes on along the minus strand of NC_065450.1, from coordinate 225,939,779 downwards.
ATAAATAAATAATTGTTATAATTGTGATACCACAAAATTTTAACGTTCAACCAAAAACACTCACATAAAATTCACTGTAATTTAATTCTGCACATAGATATTTTTTTTCGATTTCCTTCGGCCGAAATTTTCCTCGGAAAATTCGGGTTTTCCAAACAAAATCTTTAATTTTCAATTAAAATTTTAGAGAAGTAATTATTTATCAATAATTAAATAACTTGGTGACATAAATCTTTTTTGTTATGAGTGTCTTGAAGATATGAAAATTTGTATGTACAAAGAGGACCAGAATAAAAAGGTAATGGTTCAAAGATTAAAATCCTGTTGTTTATAACTCTGTCGCAAATGCCGGTCAAATTTGTCCGGTTATACCTGGAACAACTTAATTCTGTATTTGTTTTTTCTTAGAAGAAGATGCCGTGTCCTTTTCAACAGCGTTAACTTAATTTAATTTAATCTGATATTTTCTGAGGGGTTCCATTTGTTTATAAGCCAAAAAATTGTTTCTTTATAACATTCCTGAGACCGCTCAAATAGTCAAATTTCAATTCTGTAAAGTACGTTGAATAGGTATATGTACTGCTTTTTTATACGAAAATCATAGTTATTCTGGTGTATCATAATTTTTTAATTAACATTTTAATTATTGCTAATACTATTGGTTAGATTGTCGCCGGCCTACTGATTTATAATCTACTATAAAACATCTTTCATGTCACCAATTTATTTAATTATTGATAAATAGAGAGCGGAATATATGCAACACAACCTTACCAAAATATGCGCATATATATGCATTACTTTTACTACAAATATGCAGGTATTTTTTCTAAATTTGTCTAAATATGCAAATGCATATTAAAAATACTCAAAAATAAAACAATATATTAAGTCGTAAGATCTTCAGAAAAGTTGCCTTCAAAAATACGTACAACTTTTCTCAAACAATCGAAGCCCTCATTTTTTTCTAAAACATTTTTTAATTTATTTCTAATTGTAATCCCGGGAATTTCCGGGAATTTTTTGACAATGAGCAGATAAAGTGTTAACAAGATTAACCGAATCACTTAATTGTAAATTCCTTTGTTCTAATGACTTTATTAGATCTGGTAAAAAACTAAAATTAACTTTTATGAACATAAGTTCTTTAGCAATTTGTACGTTACTTAAAGAACAAAGTACGTTACTTAAGCTGAAGAACAAAAGCGGAATTGTCTACAATTTGATGGATTTTTGTATTTTGATGCTTCTCTCTATGTCCGTCTTTACAGAAGTAAAAGCGAATTTGTCGAATAAAAACACTCTTTCCAGAAAAATTTCTTTTGTGGGACATGATGCTTTTGTTTGTCAGTTCCTCATTTAAAAAATGAAATGTGAAAATGAATGTAACTTACGATTTTGGAACAGGCCTTGCAAAATACTTTGTCTCCACTTAGCTTTAACTCGGGAAAACACTTTATCCAAGCACTTTTTTGAATGGTAGACATATTTAAATTTAATATATACCAATCACTTCAAAAACACTAAATACGATATAACGTTTACTTTAAACAAATGTTGGCCGGAAACTGACAAAATAATTATTAGACCCTTAAAAGCAGGTAGGTACCTACGACTTGCTACGCTAATAAAATAATATTTTTCTGGGAACACCCATAATTGTTAAATTCAGGTAGTAATGGGAAAGTCCAGATGAGCGATAGATAGATAAATAACGAGCTCGTTCATATCGAAGTTATAGAATTCCAACTAAGAGAGGAAAATTTTAAACTTTTATATAATTTATTTTTAAAATATGCAAAATAAATCGTGTTTAGCTTAAATATGCAATGTTGTGTTTGTTGTCTGAAAATATGCAATATATGCATCTATATGCACTTTGCATATATTCCGCTCTCTATTGATAAATAATTACTTTCCTAAAATTTTAATTGAAAATTGCAGAATTTTTTGGAAAAACTCGGATTTTCCGAGTAAAATTTTTGTTGAAGGAAATCGAAAAAAAAATAACTTTTTTCTAACTAACTAACTGAATTTTTATTTGAGTGTTTTTGGTTTAAAGGAAACATCTTAGGAGTTACAGAGCACTAATTGACAAAAAGAAGATTTAGCGGTTCTAATTTGTTTATAAATAAAATAAAATACTTTCTGCGGACTTGTCATACCCCATATATCTAATATATGCAATCTTAAGATTCGATTTTAGCAATCAAATAGCTGGTAAATAACTTCTACCAAAATGACATTTTTTCGATAATTTGCCCAGACTATCAACAAATGTTGCGGTGGTTGCATAGCCAATAAATCTAATAAACAGGAGGACAAACCCAAATTCTGAGCAGTGTCAAAATGATAACGTTAATATCCCCAGTTGGAACTAATATCGAAATGAATAAGAATCGCTATAAGTTGCGACTGTCATGGCGGATTCGAAATAAAATGGCGGCATCGAAATGAATTAGAATCAGGCCCCGGATTACGTACACTCGATACGCATCGTATCCGCCATGTTTTCCCATAGCGCCTTACGGGAAAACATGGCGGATACGATGCGTATCGAGTGTACGTAATCCCTATGCAGGTCCCAGTTCTGATTCATGAATGCAGTTTTTATAAGAGAGGCTTTGTTTTCAGTAAAAGTCTAAAGGCTATTGATTATGTTCAAAATAAGAGAGCTAAAAGGAACTACAACGTTAACGAGATTTTATTGTCGCATGTGGTCAATGGACATCTAAATTTGAAAAAACCGCGGAGTGCTACCATTTAAATGGGTGCGTTTTTGAGAAAGGGGTGAATTAGTCCCTAGGTACAGGGCTAATTAGGGTATGGTCTATGCACTTTTGGTACAAACACGTCTACAGGAAAGTTGTTTCAGGTTAAATTTACTATCGAAATATCATATTCTAAAGTCAAGAATAATTTATTTTACAAAAATATATTCAAAAGAAAAGCAAGAAAAAGTCACGAAAGATAGCAATTTTGTTTTTTGCCCCATAACTTTTTTCCAAAGGGATATAGGTATAGGCATTGCTTGAGTAAAAAATAACCTTCATCCTTTCTATTTAAAATGCCGTTAGGTAGAAGTCTCTAGGATTTATAGTTTCCGAAGTAGTATTTTTCAAAGTTCGCCGCTCACAGCATTTTTGGGACATTTCCCCAGTATTTCGCAAACATTGTTCTGTAACTTTTTTATACGAATCTCTAGGTATAGACAATGGTACATTTAGTAAACAGAGAAGTCAATTGCCTTTAAATTGGTCTATTTTATAAGGTTGTACGACTATTATTAAGCAAGTTATGCTTTTTCAAGATTTTATACTTTTAATGATTTTTGAAATTTTTTATGATTATTTTTTAACTTTCTCATTATGACTTTTTGTCTTGTACATTTAGTTCTATACATTGTGGAATAAAAAAGCTTATTTTCTTTACTTTAAAATGGTGTATGGCAAAAATTCTAGGACTCTTTTTAAACAAGATATCCGTAGGATATCCAAGAGTATCCGAAATTTGAGAAAAATTTTAAAATTTTTATTTTTTCAATTAGAAGGACATAATTGCATATTATAACATACTTTTTAATTCCAAATAACTTTTCTTAATAACACTTTTCGATATTGTGAAATATAAAGGTACTTTACTCTTGAGCGAAATTCATATATTTTAACATACCTCGTACACTATTGATAAAATTTTATATCTGATGATTGCAGATTTAGACTATGCAGAGCATTTTATAAAAAATAATTTTTTTTATAAAATTAACAATAAATAGTTCCATATGGTTCCAACTTAATGGGACCTATTGCATGTGTATATGTAACAATTTGAAAAAGCATATCTTGTTTAAAAATAGTCCCAGTATTTTTTACATTACACCATTTTAAAGTAAAGAAAATAAGCTTTCTTTTTTATTGCACAATGTATATACCTAAATATACAATAAAAAAGTTATATTAAGAAATTTAAAATTAATCGTAAAATATATAAAAAATCATTAAAAGTATAAAATTTTGAAAAACCATATCTTGCTTAAAAATAGTCAAACAGCCTTCTACAATAGACCATTTTAAAGGTAATTGACTTTTCTTCCTACTAAATGTAACATTGTATATACCTAAAGCTACGTAGAAAAAAGTTACAGAACAACGTTTGCGAATTAACAAGGAATATGGCCCAAAATTGCCGTGAGCGGCAAATTTTGAAAAATAATATTGTGGAAGCTATAAATCACAGAGACTTCTACTAAACGTCATATTATATAGGAAGGATGGAAGTTTGTTTCCTGTGAAGAAATGCCTATACCTATATCCCCGTGGAAGAAAGTTATGGGACAAAAAACAAAATTGCTATCTTTCGTGTTTTTTTCTGACATTTCATTTGAATATATTTTTGTAAAAAAAAATATTTTTGACTTTAAGGTGTGATATTTCAATAGTAAATTTAACCTGAAACAATTTTTCTGCAGACGTGTTTGTACCAAAAGTGCATAGAACTCACCCTAATTCGCCCTGTGCTAGGGACTAATTCACCCCTTTCCCAAAAACGCACCCCTTTAAATGGTAACACTCCGCGTTTTTTAATATTTAGATGTCCATCGACTATATGAAACAATAAAACCCCGTTAACGTTGTAGTTCCTTTCTAAAATACATAATCAATAGCCTAAAAGTTGCGTAATTAAATTTCCTACAATATAGAATTAGTTAAAAATTTAAAAAATAGTCACCCTTGTTGCAAAATAGCAATAATTGCGAAAAAAACATACAAAAACAAGTATTCGCATTTTAGGTTTTTCAGTCATTTATGCTACACTTAGGACCTTCATATTTCACCTAGAAAAACTTTATGATACAGTAAAACAATACTGTAAATTTCATTACGATCAGTTCAATAGATTTTCAAAATAAATTTTGCAATCCAGCTTTCGCAAAAAAAATTCATTTTTTCAAAATTTTACAAGACTGAAAATAAAGCAGAGAGCAAGTTGAATTTTTTTTTGCTTATAGAAGTTTACTATAC